>NW_017617454.1:3315000-3622500 GCF_001879475.1 Ipomoea nil
CGTTTCCATCTTCGATTTTACCGCTTTTTCTGTATTTAGCCCGGCCCGGCTTTCCTGATTTTAACCTTCTTTTTCTTAGTTCTTACTATTCTAACCAGATGCTATGTCCATCGGCGATAGTTGGATGAAGCCTTGAGAAAACAAGGCAGAAAATGGCTCGATGTTCGGATTCCGGTGACGTATCATCGATCAAATTGGAGAGTGAAGCCTGCGACGCGGCGTGGTCAGAGGAACACGAGCGTGTTCCATTGAAACAACGTCTGAAATTGCTCTTGGCTACCAAGCGCCTTGCCAAATCCGAGTGAGTTTTTTCATTTGTATTGTCACTGCATTTTTGCTCTGCAAGATTAAGGTGATGCAGTTTTTGCAATGTGCATGTCACCGGAGGAAAGCCTGTAACTTCGTTTTTGGTTTATTTTAAAACTCGATGTCTTATGGAAGTGCAATTTGTGCAGGCCTGCGACTACTAGTTTTGTTAGAAATCACAGCAACCAATGCTACTCACAGGTATTGTTGTGATTATGATTCATAGGTTTTTTGTTTTTGTTTTTGTTTTTGTTTATTACATAAACTGGTATTGGTGTTTATATCATTTATATATAGTTTTCCATTGTTTATTAACATCTGTAGCTGCACCTAATGAAAGTTTCTTTCTAGATTCACACACAGTAGTTATCAATGATCTCATTTATTGTTTCAACTTCCTATTGTTGCTGTTATTATGGAGTACTGTTTTTCAATTTTGCTTCATTTCCTCCTTTTTGTTGGTTGTACTTACACTTTAAAAAGTAAAATATCTTATTTTAGTGTGCCTAGAGTTATGTGCTTGTGATGAGACTTTATTTGCCATACTTGATTGGTGACTAAGTTCATAAAATAGTTTAATTTCACAGTCTATGTGCCTTGTTCAGGAGGAGAAGGTTGACATTCTTGAAGTGCAGCAAAATGGTGCTGGTAAAAGTTCTTATTTAAAGTCTTATGGTGTACGTAGTACGTTTTTATGAAAAGTTCAAAATGGTGTACTTATATTTCATATAATGTCTGCTTTATAAGGAAGATGAGAACATATATTAATGATTTATACTAAAGCTGCAACTGGTGTATGGAACAAGGTGATAAGCAAGTGCCAGGAGATTTACAAACGAAAACGAACTTTATATGTTTTTTTTTTAAATTTTTAATTTTTATCTTCCTTTTATTATTATTATTATTATTATTATTATTATTATTATTATTATTATTGTTATTGTTATTATTATTATTATAAATAAATTTGAACTTGTATATAAATTATTGTAAAACTGCTTATGGTGTTGAATAATATCAGAAGCCTTGCAAAAGAAAATAAGTGCATGAAATGAGGTGGAAAGTGATTGTACTGATGTTAAAATGTGTTTATAGTATTTTATTGGTGTAAACATAGGTGAGGTGAAAGAATGTGTCTCCCGGGCTGAAGGAGATAAGAGCATAAGCCAAAGCCAGATGACCACTGATAATATTATGTTAGACAAAGTTGATGCGGTCAACAGTACTTTACTTCAGTTGTTGCCATCAGACCTTCCCATAAAAACAAAGGTTTCTGCTGTCAATAAATTGAAAAAGTGCTTAAATTATTCATCCAGTGTTGATGTGGAGACAACAGTGAAGTTAAAGAAGGAGACTCCTGAATTTTTGGATGAACTTGATTTTGTGGTATTAAAAGAACGACAAAGAATGCTACTATCAAGGTACTATTTTCCTCAAGGATTTTTATCTTTTTTTATTAGGTTGATTTTTCTCTATAAGTGTTGAGCATTTCTATTTAAATTTAAACAAATAAATTCTAATGCCGAAGTTCAATAGTTTAATGAAAGTGTTTTGATGTTTTGATTTACTAGAGTTCTGTGACCTAAATATATTTAATATCTGTGGAGCTCAGATAACAAAGATTAAATAATATTTTTTTTGATGTATATTCTAATTTAAATTTTCAGGAAAGCACTTTCTTTGGAAAGGAAAACTATAGAGGTAATTTCTCTCGATTTGGTGACTTTGTAGTTTTGTATTTGTTAATCATTCTCCAAAAAATTTTGCCACTTGTTGGAAGACTCATGAGATGAATAATGAAATAGATTTATGTACATATTGAATCTTTGAAGATGATTCTTGACTCAACAATGATGCTATCTTGTTGAACTCTTCTATGTGATATTTAGGTTTTTCTTCTTTCAAGCAATTTTTTGCTGTTAATGGTCAGTACGTGCATATTTTGGTGTTCATTCCATGAAATTATTTTTACTTGGTTTTTGTTACGAAAGTAAAGAGAGTTTCTAAGTTGTTTATTAGAAAAGAGAATACACAGCCCTATAAATACTAAAATACATGCTAGAAGACTTTCAATAAGGAAACAAGTTTTCATATGACTACCTACTCAAATCCCTATAAATCTCCACGCTGCCTAATAATGGCTAATATAATTAGGTTCCACAATACTTGTACAGTTGTACATTCCATAACACTCCCCCTCAAGTTGGAACATAGATATTAATCATTAATCATGCCCAACTTGTTACACAAATAACTAACTCAAATCCCATTTAGTGCACTCCCCTAAACGAAAGCTTGGACGCCACCAATACCACAGACAATCGGGTGAACTCAGAGTGGACTGAACAAGCTTGGGATTAGACCCTCCCTCTGAACCGGAAGCTTAGACGCCACCAATACCACGGGCAAACACTGGGTGAACTCAAAGTGGACCAAACAAGCTTGGGATTGGACCCTCCACTGAACCGGAAGCTTGGATGCCTCCGGTACCACGTGCAAACAGTGGGTGAACACAAAGGTAAAGAAGACAAACTCTGAGAAGGAGGACACAATTTCTTTACCAACAGAAGGGAAGCATGCCCCAAACGACAATGAGGATAAAAAAGGGGTGACAACGCCAAAACAAGCAACGGACTCGAACTTAGCAAACTCATCAGCAGAGATCAAGACTGACTTGGCAGATGTATCAAACTTATTTGCAGCCATCCCAGAAAAAAATATCACAAAATTCAAGCCTGAATGTGTACGAGAAAAAGTGACAGTGGAGCAAAAATCACTAACAACGCAATGGTCCAAACCAAGTCTAGAACCTAAATGGACTCAGGCGACCTAGGTGTAGTCAACCAAAATGTTTTCTGGTCGTTGGAGGAGCCTCACGTGCCGGCGCGTGGAAGAGTGGCAGCGAAGGATGGCGCCACGTGAGGCTCACACGCTGGTCAAAACATCGTCAAAATTTCCAGGCAAGGTCGCTAGACACCGGCGCTCCTCCCTAGGTCAGCGGTGACGACAACGGAGCAAAAAAGAATTATCGTAAAGGCTCAGATACCATGTTACGAAAGTAAAGAGAGAGTTTCTGAATAAGTTGTTTATTAGAAAAGAGAATACACAACCCTATAAATACATGCTACAAGACATTTATTAAGGAAACAAGTTTCCATATGACTACCTACTCAAATCCCTATGAATCTCCAGGCTGCCTAATACTTGTACAGTTGTACATTGAGAAATTGTATTTCATTCGACCTAAGCTCAGGGGCAGAGCAGAGGACAACCCCTCTTGGTTGCTGGTTCGAATCCAGCAGGTCGAAAAACTTTCGAGTGTTGGGAATGTTATTAGGACCTTGGTTTTAATAATGCAGGAGTTCTACATTGGAAATATGAATGATAGAAAGGAATGAGAAGAAATTTGAGACAACAATAGTGGGGAGGATTGGGAGCGATTTAAACCTTATCTTTCACAATTCTTCAATCCTTTGGGTACAGACCTACATTTTTATTCAACTTGAAAACAAAAAAAGGAGCATAATTATTGGGTAGTGTCTGGTCCTCCTTTATTGGTGGAAGCTTCAGGGGTGAAATTTCTTGCATCTTCACTTTCTTCCCTGTCAACTGTCACAACCTTAACGTGATGCAAATGTATTTGAGAAATTTGACTGACTGCATGTGACTAAGTCTAAATATATTGATCATTATATAAGCTTCTTTCTCTTTTATTTTAGCTCCCTTCCTTTTTACCAATCATGTTAATTTCTTATTTTTCATGAAGCCTTTTCTTAGGATAAGTGGCTAACTAAAGTTTTAATGTTTATTTACTTATTTGTTCATTTTGAGTTGGGATTAGCATTGGGGTTTGGATGGATGTGGTTGAGTTCTTGAAATTTTTCTATGCTTTTCCCCATTGTTGTTGGTGGCAATTACCAAATATGCCAATATGGCCTTCTTCACTCTTTTGTTCGGTGAATTCTTAACTGCAGAAGAATAATACACTTTAGGACAATTAGGTTGTAAATATGGGAGCTGTTTACTCATTCACCTCCCATCCTGCATTCATGAATGTCTTATGTTAATTTTATTTTTTGGACTTGTAATTGGAAATAATATGGAGCATTATTATTATTTTTTATGTGTTGGCCGTGTTTCAAGTGTCATGCCACTTCGTTTATTTAATTTATTTTCTTAATCACAACCACAAATTTTACTTAATTTAGTCTTATTATGTATTGCATTCTCCTCACCTATACCCAATGTGTCTTCTACCAATTTGACAGCATTTGCTATAGAAAAGATCTAGAGTAAAGGAGTGTGTCAACAGCACAGTTAGGCTGATTATAGCATTTACGCAATTGTTTTCTCTTTAGTTTCAAGAACTTCTGAGCATGTGTGCTTCTTGCTGTTTAATGCAGGGCACCTCACCGGCACTTTCTAGCTTGGCTGAAGATAACGGGATCAAGCGAGGTAATGGAGTTGGAAAAGAAGATGATACTTCCAGTGATAGGGACTTACAAATGGCTGGAGATCGTTCTAAGATATCTGATTTGTCAAACTTCACAGTTCATGGATTGAGTGACTCCTGCCAGAAAGATTATTCATCTAATCTTGTATCATCAAAAAGGATTCAAGGAAATGATTGGTTATACTCTTCAAAGAAAACTCTTCCCGACCAGGAATCGAGTCATGGGTTAGATCTTTCTTCTGATAGTAGCAAGGCTAGGCTTAGTTCAGCAATTGTAAATGTCAAGGTTGAAGCCTTGGAGAGCGTTGAGTTAGAAACTACAGGAAAATATGCTACCGAGAATCAACCATATAATTGCTTCCTTCCAGTGAAAAGAGAACAAGAAGTCCCTAATGATTCTTGTTTAGATAAGCTTGACCACATGCTGCTGCAAGAGCGAATGAAATTATTTTCAAAGAAGGCAATTAATTCTTCAGGAGGTGATGGAATATCAGCTTCTTTGAGCAAAATAGTGCCCTCTGTGTTTGATTCCACACCCATTGCATTTGCAGCTGCCAAACCACTGAAAATTAACCGTCCACGAAAGCGGAGAAAGACTGCCACGTAAGATTTATTTATTTGCTATAATGAATTTATATTCATGATGTATGATCATCTATGAAGATTTTATTTTTCCCCTATGCATCCTCGGAATTTCTGAGGTTTGATCCCTTGTTCCTCGCATACCACCTTCAGAGATTCTGTTGAAGAAGCACTGGAGGAAGATGCTCCTGGACTCCTCAAGGTACTATTGCAGTTTCTCAGTGGTGCTTGTAATCTTGATGACTTTATGGACTTCATGTAACTGTGCAGGTACTGCTTGAGAAAGGTGTATCAGTTGATGATATTAAGCTGTATGGGGAACCTGAAAACAATGAGGCTCTGGATGATTTGCCTACAGAAGATAGCTTCTCTGAGCTTGAAGAAATTATATCAAAGGTTTGCTAATATATTTGTTACTAAGATTGTTTTCTGTTGCTGACTTGCAATCCTTAGCATTGAAGCTTATAAAACAAAGAAAAAAGGAAAGGTGATTTTTCTTTCATTTTCTGGGTCATGTCTTGTTATTCAGTATTACTCAAGTTAAAATGTTCATTTCAGTTTTTTTCTTTCTTTTCTTTTTTCTAATTTTTGGCCAATAATGCTTTCACTCGGTTTATATATGTCTAAACTTCTGTTGAAGAAGGTAATATGAAGGATGCAATGACAATATAGGAGGTTATTTGCATATTCATCTGTTTGTATGAGATTGATGAATACGACTACTACGTCCTTGATTCCCCATTTTCTTAATATCAAAGCTGGTAGTTAGTTGAGTTCAACTATCTGCTGTGAATACAATGTTGAAATTCTAGCCCAGTTTCAGCATTGTCATTTCTGCATTGCAGCTAAAAAAGATATGATGTGGGGTTTTTCTATTGTCCTTTCCCACTTCCTCTTAGTCATGAAATCAGTATGTGGTCATATATTCAGTTTTGGTAGATTAAGATTTTCTGTTCACCCTCTTAAGTATCATCACTTTTCAACTTTGAGATATAAGATCTGGGTGGATTTTGGTATAATTTCACAGTGCATATATATGATGTTATCTCTTCTTTTGACTTCTGGTTCAGCTTTTTTCCCGGCGAGATTCATTGTTTAAACTTGGTCCGCTGCATTTCTCAAAGGGAGAGAAGCCTAGCTATTGCTTGGCCTGTCTATTTTCGCTTGTGGAGCAGGTAAAAATTGCCTTGTAGTTTGATGCCTAGGGTTGTGAGGGATGAATTCCTTGCCTGCTTTAATTTGCTTGATCATCCTCAGATTACATTATTACCAGGTTTATGCTGGTGTTATCTTAAATTGGTACCTACTCCATTTTACTTGCAGGCACGATATTTACAGTTCAGAAAGTGGCCCGTTGAGTGGGGCTGGTGTCGAGATATCCAATCATTCATATTCGTCTTCGAAAGACATAACAGGTGAGATTAACGAATGAGCTTTGCTGAGGTCCATAATACGTCTATGCTCACTCTTACACACTTTCAGGATTGTGCTTGAACGCCCAGAGTACGGCTATGCAACATACTTCTTTGAATTGGTGGAATCTGTATCTATACATTGGCAGATCAAGCGACTGGTAACTGCTATGAAGCTTACTAGCTGTAGCAGGATCTCGCTAATTGAGAACAGAGCACTCTTGGTAATCAATGTGCTTTAGAACACTCCTATTCAAATTCTTGTTTATACCATGCAGTGGTGTCACTTGTGTTTTGCATCTAACTTCCTCTATAACATATAGGTCGGGGAGGACTTGAGTGAAGGAGAAGCGAGAGTGTTGATGGGATACGGTTGGATTCCCAACACTGGACTGGGCTCAATGCTCAACTACTGCGATAGAGTTGTTCACGACAGAAAGTACGAGAGGGATAGTTCAGAATGGAAGTCCAAAATCGGGAAGATGCTCATTGCTGGGTACAATGGCGGCAAAATAGTGCTGACGGACATTCCAATGAATCTTTCTAAAGACAATGTTGACGAGGAGGAGGACATTAAAGTAAAGTTAGAAGTGGATTAAGCTCAGATAGCTTAAAATTTTTTGTAAATACTTTTGAATTCTTCAGTCATATGTTCAACAATTTGTCCAGGAATGCAGAAGATTTGTACTTTATGTTCAGTGATATCGAGCATGTTTTTTTTGCAATTGTTGGATTAAGCTCAGATAGTATAAAATGTATTGTAAATACTTTTGAATTCTTCAGTCATATGTTCAAGAATTTGTCCAGGAAAGCAGAAGATTTGTACTTCTGTTCAGTGATATCGAGCAAGTTTTTTTTTTTTTTTTTTTTTTTTTTGCAATTGTCATATCATATATCAAGGTTTATATTGTAAACTTTGTCCAAAAATTATGTGTTTGCAGTTAACATTATTTTGTACATGCAATTAATAATTTATATAAACAAATAACATGATGGTAATTACATACACAAAATGTTAACTGTAAATACAAAATATGTCAACTACAAATACATAATATGTTGGTTAACATGTTATGTGTCTGCTGTTAACAGTCTGTGTCAATTTGTTTATAAGTACAGAAACGATTAATTGCAGGTAATTTTTACACCAATTATACTGTGGACCATGGTTCAAAACGGCAAACACTATAGTCTATCTAAACTGACATTGTCTCACGTATTATTTTTATTATATTATCAAATAAAATTGCAATTATATTGAAATGAAACTGTAGTATATACAAAATGAAACTGAATAACAATTTCACATATTTGAGTGTATATTGTCCAGCGAAATTGTAGTTATATCAAAATGATACTGTAATTGTGTTGAAATGAAACTGCCGTGCATAATTGATATTTGGACCACAATGTATTGTAGACATCGATCCACGGTATAATTTGCCTAATTTTTAGGTTAGAGCTCACAATGCAAGGTAAATTCTGATCTTCTACTAATGGGCCGACCAATACATGTTAATATATGGGCCAAATACATTGGGCCCTGTTTCCTAATCTCAAACCAAAAAATGCATATGCAAGCATACGAGAGCATGACGTTGATTACTATTACTATTTACTATTGTTGTTCCAAAGTAAAAGTGCAATGAAATATACGTAGTTACCTGGCGATTGAGTGCGGTGTGACGTTAAGTTTATATTATCCACGACCACGAATCTTCCTTGGACCAATTCAAGAAACGGTATTACTGTGAATATTCATTAATATTATCTTCAATTCTCTTATGACTTATCTAAAAAGTTCCTGGGCGCCATCATAGGTTTGCATGAAACTTAAAATAAGCAATTAAGCTAAGGTGGCAATCATGGCATAGCGAACTTTCTCGAAATGAGCTGAGGCCTGAGGGGGTTTGTGTATTTAAAAAGTTTTTCAAAGTGTGGAGCAATGAGGTGAAACATAAGTGCGGCCACATTATATATTATTTAAGCACCCCTTAACAAAAATTCGTATTTGTCGGAGCATTTTTCATCATAGCATCACAGAATTATTCTTCTACTCAATCCCCACCAAATCATCCTCACTATCATGCCTCTGCTATCGTCTCACTTTTTCCACCAAGTTTTACTCTAGTGAAATGAAATGATACGGGAAGGTATAATGAAAAAATAATAATTAATAGATAAATAAATCAGATCTCGACAAGACATAACTAATTTGATTATAATTATTTTAAAATATAACCAAGTGAATAATAATAATAATAATAATAATAATAATAATAATAATAATAATAAACATTTAGCAATTCAATTAATAAAAATTTAAATTTAACTTGTTAAAAATGTTAATTGTATTTTTATTTTCGTATTCAATGGTTTATTTGGGGGTTATTTGAGTTTAGTGGTTTATTTGTACTTTATCCCTAAATAAAAATGTCTTACTGTGTGTATATCATTATACATAATATTTTTAAAATAATGTTATTATTAAAATATTGTTAATTTTTATTCTCTTTTTCCAACCACCTTTAACAATGGATGCTCATATTTTGCATAATTATATTATTCTTAGCATATGATTACTGGAAAATTGTCAATTTCTGTTCTGTTCCTTTTTTTTTTTTTTTTTTTTTTTTTTTTTTTTTTTTTTCAACCATGCATCCCAAAAATAGATTCAATTTTAAGATTTTTTCAACTTTTTGACCCCTTAAGCTTTAAACCCTAACCTTAACTAGTGACGAAGAATTTTCCTGATTCCTAACTGTTAGTTGGCGAAGCCATTCCCGACCCAAAAAAAAAAAAAAAAAAAAAAAAAAAAACCTAAACTTTTTGATCACATTTTAATAGTCAAAGATAAAATTTAAGGATTTTCAGCAGTGTGTATATATTGACAAAAACACAAAAACACGGGACACTCACAAAAGTAAAAATAATATATTATACTAAAATTATTCAACTGGTAGCATCATGGTTTTACCCACTTTAGTTACGTACAACTTAACACCAAGAAATCCAAAAAGCTTCCATCCTAACAAACTTCAAAAAGTGCACCAAATAAACCTAAACTGGAATGTGTAGAAAAACGATTGATCCAAGACAAGTAGCCAATTGGTCAGTTTCATGAATTCATCACTACAATGAGTACATTAGATCTGTGATAGATAGTGGTTTGGGACATATGGGTTACATCTGTCTGTGGGCTAATCAACTCAACATTCATGAGTACCCAATATGGGACAAATCATCAAAAGAACATTGCAGAAGCATTTGGATACATGGCTACTTATTATTAGTGATAAGGTTTAGCATTATATTATATTAATATGTTATGTGCACTACTGTACACACAAATTAAGAATAATATAATGTTTTGTGAATCCCCACAAAAAAAGAAAATAAAACCATCGCAATCAATCTATCTATCAGCTCAAAAAAGCTATTATTAACACATGAAAATTGGAAATACATATGCTAATCTGCAGAGTGCCCATGTTTCGTGTGGACCTCCACTATGCACATATATGTTGCCCTAATATATAGTTTCTATCTCATATTGTTTTTCTCTTGATGCGTTGGCAACATCTTTTTGTTACATTTGCTCAACTCTAAGCCAATAATATGGATATGCCACTTTTTTTTTTTTTTTTCCTTTTTATATATAACTCAATTCTTCCCATCTTTTTGTTGTCCTGTTTGGTAAATGACTATTAGCTGATAGCTGGTAGCTGTTAGCTGATTGTATTAATTATAAAGTATAACTAGTTGATAACAATAGCTGATTGTAGAAAAGTGTTTGGTAAATTAGATGTTAGCTGATAGCTGTTTGAAAAAGCTAATTGAAAAAGTTGTTTGGAGTAGCTTTTTGAATTTTAGCATTTTAGAGTTGCAAAAAGCTAATTAATCAAACACTTGTATTTTTAAATTTGACTTTGTGTGTTTAATATTATTTTTGATATGGTATATGTATGTATCTTCTAATACCTATTACTTCGTTTATAATAGCAGCATAGAATATTATAGAAAAATTGAACATGCATGCTTATGAAGTAAGCAAAGTAAGTATGATACAAAGGAATAGTCAATACAATGTAATGGATCATATGAAAATCGATAGCACAATAATTAAACATTGTTTTATATTTTGACCTTAATTACGAAGTGTTTGAAAAAAACAACCTAGAAATTAAAGCTGTCAAATTAATTACCAAACAGCATTATATTGTTAGTAAATCTCCTGTCGTTTTCGGTTTAAGGTCTCGTTTGGCACTTGCTCTCACGTCATGTCACACGCAAATTATATTTCCTTATCACCAATTATATTCACTCATAATAATTGCTTAAATAGTCACAACATTATCCTCAAGGAGTCAAGGTAATATATATACATAAAGAGAATTTTTTTTTTTTTTAAAAGCACAAATTATATCAGAATTCAGAAACATGATTACATATGATATTGTACAATTATTTTATTTTATTTTTTTTTAACAAATGTATAATGCGAACTCAATTGCATAGATACTGACAATACATTATTTATAAAATAAAAAATAAATATTGAACAATATTATATATAACGACAAAAGAAAATGTTTATTAAAATTGGTTTGCCTTCTGGTTCTTAGGTTAGTTGATGGTATATCCCTAGTGCATGTTACGTAATCCCTCAGGTCATCCATACCTAAATAGAAATATTATAAAGCGACATAGCAGGTAAAACATACTAACAAACAACAAACCTTTTCCAACTATAATTATAATTCATGGCAGTATAAAGTATGCCTACATACTTATAATCATTACTTATATATATATATATATATATATATATATATATATATATATATATATATATAGGGATGCACTCAGGTGCGAATAAGTGTTCAGGAGGAAAATGCGAACGAATCAGCGCGCGACACGTGTCCAGATCTAATAACTTAAAAGAAACGCGGTGGCATTTTCGTAAATAATTGAACATCGAAGTGCAAGTAAAATCACTTACAAGTGCACCTACTTAAACCTATAAGTGCATGTAATTTTGCCTTGTTAGCATTCATTTTCCGCAAACATTCATGCACTTGGGTGTACTTATAACTTTATGTGCAACTATTTATAACTATAGGTGCAACTACTTATAACTATAGGTGCACATACTTTCACCTATAAGTGCATGTAATTTTGCCTTGTTAACATTCATTGATCTGAGTTCAGCGGGTAGTAATACCCCTGAAAATCACTCGCAAACATTCATACACCTGGGTGCAACTATTTATAACTATATGTGCAACTACTTAGAACTATAGGTGCAACTACTTAGAACTATAGGTGCAACTAAGTATTGATGTTCAGTGTAAATTTTTACTTGCACCTATAATACATTTTACATGCACTTGTAATACATTTTACTTGCACTTCGATGTTCAATTATTTACAAAAATGCCACTGCATTTTTTTAAAAAATCAGTGTTTCTCATCCATTAGATTAGTACTATCGATTCTATTACAAGGTAGTATCTGTTTAGAGTAAATTTCATTTTTGGTCCTATTGTTATAGGGACTTTTTTAATTTTAGACCACCATAATTATTTTTTTCACATTGTGTCCACTATTATTAAAAGTGTCCAATTTTTGTCCATTTTAAGATTTTTTGAGGACTAAAATTGGAACACTTTTAATAATAGTGGACGCAATGTGACAAAAATAATTATGGTGAACTAAAATTGTAATGACCCATATAACAATAGGACCAAAAATAAAATTTACTATTTAATATGCTTTCTCTATTTGTTGTAGTTTAAAGAGTCAATACCCACCACTAGAGTTTGATCCTATGACTTTCTTTAAGGATAGCCCCAGTGACAACTGAAAGGTGTTTGACATATATGAATGTATAAAGCATGTGTTGTGTGTGTTGGGTATAATAAAGCATATTCATCATATATATTATTAATTTATTAATCAATCGGATTAAAGAACTGTACTCTCTTTTCAAAAAAAAGAACTGTATTCTCAGCCATATATAAATTATCCATGTTAAGGGCAAAAGGGTAGGGGGCCCTAAATACACAAAAGGAAGCCTATTAGATAGGTGCGCGTGGGGCGGCCGGAGCACCGCCCCACTCCGGTGGAGCCACTGCTAACGTTATTTGGTTTTTCAAGCATTATATAAAAATTAACCTCCATTTCTTGAAGAAGAATATATATATATATATATATATATATATATATATATATATATATATATATATATATATATATATATAAAAGACTATAAAAAAATGAAAAGGGGAAGTGAATTAAAGTACTACTGCGATCCCCATTTTTTTAAAACCTTTTTTTTTTCCCTCTTAATCATATGTCAAGATTCGAAACATTAATATATCTACCCGCCCCCACTAGGTATGTGTACATTTTTTGCAATAAAAAACTTGACAAAAAAAGTCATTGGACTAAATTAATTTGTTAAGACGTCAATAATATACTCATATTCGAAGATGTAAGCAAAAATCATTCAAAGGTTATTAATGATTTACATCCTCCCAAATATTCTGTCGGACCGAGGTGTAGGACTCTTATGATTGGGAATTTAGACTTTTGGGAGAAGGTTACTGATGAAGCATAGCTTGGATTGGCAGTTATAGAAGCAGCAGTTGGAAGCTTAGCAGTTAGTTCTCTAACAGTCATTAGGGGCATTTCTGTCTTTTCACCAAGTTAGTTAGCTAAGCTGTTAAGTTTGTTAATTACTGTTGAGGCTTAATACTTAAGCCTTGTTTTTTCCCGTTTCTTGTATCATCTTTTTCCTTCCTTTTCTTCCATAACTCAATGTATTCCAGAAAACAAGAGAGAACACTTTTCCTTCTTTGTGATGAATAGAATCCGATCTTCTTCCTTTCCAGTGTAATTCCAGTGTGTTCATCTTGGTATCAAAGCGGGTTAGGAGCTACGCTGCGGCAGTGGTTATGGAATCTGAGAATAATGGCAGTCCCGGGCAAACAACACACGCCGGAGCCACTTCCAGTCAAAATCCCAGCCAGATTCCTCAGAACCAACGCGTCGATGAATTCGATGACCCTTTTTACCTACATGTCACAGAAAATCCCAACCTCAGTCTTGTATCGCCCCCCCTCACTGAAATCAATTATGCCTCCTGGAGTAGAGCGATGAGAATCGCGTTGGAGGTCAAGAACAAGTTCGTCTTTGTCAATGGGGCAGCCCCAATGCCGGACGAAAGCGATCCCAGAGTTGGGACCTGGAGGAGATGCAATCGAATAGTTTGTTCCTGGATCCTGAGATCCGTAAGCCCTAGCATCGCAGAGAGTATCATGTACTTTGATAAAGCCGCGGATATCTGGGATGCTTTGCGGAAAAGGTATTCACAATCGGACCCTCACAAGATTTCGGAAATACAGAATGAAACTTTTAAGAATGTCCAGGGAAGAATGTCTGTGAACGAGTACTTCACCAAAAGTAATGCCCTATGGCAACAATTGAATGCTCTTAGACCTTTGTTGCTCTGTGAATGTGTCCCTAGTTGTTCTTGCACTCTGATGAATAGGATGCAGAAACAGAGAGATGATGATCAAATAATCAGGTTCTTGGAGGGATTAAATGAAGAGTATGAATCAATCAAATCTGGAGTTCTTGTAATGGACCCCATTCCAGATATGGAAAAAGTCCTAAACATGACCTTGAAGGTTGAGAGGAAAATCAAAGGAGCCATTATCCAAAGATACAATGATTTTATTCAATCTAATGCTATTCAAGGTACTCAAAGTCAGTCAGATGAAGAACAGTCCCAAATGGCAGCAGTGGCCTTTAACAATAAGAAGAAATTCCCTAATAATGGTGGAAGGAATGTCCCTAAATGCACTTATTGTGGGATGAATGGACATACTATAGAGAAATGCTACAAAAAGAATGGTTACCCCCCTGGATGGGTACCAGGTTTTAAGTCTAGGAATAGGCAACCTCAAGACTCCCAGCAAGCATCAAGCTCATCTGTGAATCAAGTTTCTGATACTGGGTTGTCCACTGACCAGTTTCAGAAGTTACTGGCCATATTGCAGAACCAGAATCATGGTTCAACTAATGCAGCTATAGCAGTTGCTCAATCTGGATCCACACCTGCTTTTGAGGAGAATATGGAAGCTCTCACTGAAGGTAATTCTAATCCTAGTGTTTATGTTAATACTGCCATAAACACACACACCATCTGGATTTTAGACTCAGGGGCCACAGACCATATCACATGCTCTTTACAATACTTTGATAAATGCTGCAAGATTGATGGAATTTCAGTTAAATTGCCAAATGGTGAAGTTGTGAGTGTCACACATATGTGGCAGATTAGATTTGATAAGGGACTGATTTTGGAAAATGTTCTGTACATACCCTCTTTTACCTTCAATATCATATCAGTTAGTAGATTGGCCAAACAATCAGGATGTAGGCTTGTGATGGATGCTGATTATTGTGTTATTCAGGGGCCTCTTGGAACCATGGGTGGTTTTGCTAAGGAGAGAAATGGGTTGTACCTGGTTCAGACTCCTCCTGTGAAGAAGCAGTCTCAATCCTTAGATAAGAATAGCTATCAATGTAACAGTTTGACCATACAATTGTGGCACAACAGATTGGGACATTATCCCATTAATAAAATCTCTTTTTTGAATGGCATTGAATTTGATTCTTTACAGTCACAGAAACAGTGCACTTTCATATGTGATGTTTGTCATTTAGCTAAACACAAGGGGTCAACATTTCCTGTTAGCACAACTAGAGCTCAGCAAGTCTTTGAATTAATCCATATGGATGTGTGGGGTCCCTTCCCTGTTGCTACTCTTGAGGGAGAACATTATTTTCTGAGCATTGTTGATGACTACAGTAGGTTCACCTGGTTATACATGCTGAAGAATAAGTCACAAGTCAAATCTGCTTTCCAAAGATTCTATAACTATGTCCTTACACAGTTTTCTGCCAAAATCAAAACAGTTAGGACTGATAATGGGACTGAGTTCATGATGGATGTCTTTTTTGATGAGAAAGGGATGATCCATCAAAAGTCTTGTGTATATACTCCCCAACAGAATGGGGTTGTGGAAAGAAAACACCAACATATTCTGAATATAGCCAGATCCTTGAGGTTCCAATCAGGTCTGCCCCTGGAATTTTGGGGCCATTGTGTATTACATGCCACCTATCTTATAAACAGATTGCCTACAGATGTTTTAGATGGGTGCTATCCCTTGAAATTGTTGACTGGGAAGGATATGGATTACACACAATTAAGAACCTTTGGATGTTTATGTTTTGCTACTTCAATACCTCAGGGAAGAAATAAAATGGAACCTAGAGCAAGAAAGGCCATCTTCTTGGGGTACCCAGCTGATAAGAAAGGGTACATGCTTTATGATCTTGCTGACAAACTTATTTTTGTTTCCAGAGATGTGAAGTTTTATGAGCAGGCTTTTCCCTTCAAAGACCAAGAAGGTCCACATGCAGTCACTCCTGCAAAACAGCTCTGCAATCCTACTTTACCCATTATTCCTGTTTCCATTGAGGAACAAGCAATGCCACCCTCTCTGGAACACACAAGAAGCATAAATGATGGTTTGGTGACAGAAAATGTCCATTCACCTGACTACAGAGGCAGAAATAGCCCTGAGAGAAGCATTGAGAGAGATGCAGACTCAGATGCCTTGCCTCCTAGTGGTGTGGGTGAATCCAATGATAAGGAGGCCTCAGTTTCCACCAACAACACTCAATCCCCAGAAAGCCATGATGATCAACAGCAGCCAAGATCTACAAGGTCCAGGGTTGTGCCTCACAGGCTCAATGATTACTATTGCCAGTTGATGATAGGAGAAAGAACTGGTAAAAGATGTTCCCCACATCCTATAGAGAACTTCATTACTCATGAGAATTTGTCCCCCATGCATAAGACATACATCTTGTCTGTTACATCTATTAGTGAGCCACAGTCTTATCATGAAGCCATCCAAAGTGATGAATGGAAGAAAGCTATGCAGGCAGAAATAGATGCTTTGAATCAGACAAACACTTGGGTTTTGACTGAGCTACCCAAAGGAAAAACAGCTATAGGGTGTAGGTGGGTGTACAAGGTAAAGCTTAGAGCAGATGGGACAGTGGAAAGGTTTAAAGCCAGGTTATTGGCAAAAGGCTATACACAGCAGCTGGGGGTAGACTACATGGAAACATTTTCCCCAGTGGCCAGGATGAATACCATCAAGACCTTTTTGGCCATAGCAGTTGCAAAAGGGTGGGATATTCAGCAGCTTGATATAAACAATGCCTTCTTGCATGGTGACTTGGATGAGGAAGTTTACATGAGTTTGCCTCCAGGACTCAAAGATACTAAGCCTAATCAGGTTTGTAAATTGTTGAAATCTCTGTATGGTTTAAGGCAGGCCAGTAGACAGTGGAACTCCAAACTTACAAAGTCTTTGCTAGCTGATGGTTTCAGACAATCCCTGGCTGATCCTTCACTATTTACTAAGTGCTGCAATAATACCTTCACTGCTCTACTTGTGTATGTAGATGACATACTAGTAGCAGGTACACATTCTGCAGAGATAAGAAGGATTAAGGACATGCTAAATACACTCTACAAGATAAAGGATCTTGGAAATCTTAATTACTTCTTGGGGATTGAGGCTATTAGAACTCACAGTGGGATCAACCTTTGCCAAAGAAAGTACACTTTGGAAATATTAAAAGAGAATGGCTTTCTAGATGCAAAGCCAGCAAAAACTCCATGTACACTAGGATCAAAGCTTACAAGTACTGAAGGGGATTTGATTGACAATCCAGAAACCTATAGAAGGTTAGTTGGAAAGCTGCTATACCTCACAAATACCAGACCTGATATATCTTATTCTGTGCAGCAGCTTAGTCAGTATGTGGATAAACCAAGGAACACTCATTTGATTGCAGCACATAGAGTGCTAAGATACCTGAAAGGTGCTCCTGGAAAGGGACTATATTATTCCTCTAATTCAGAACTAAAATTGCAGAGTTTCAGTGATTCAGATTGGGGCACTTGTGCTGAAACAAGAAAGTCAATTACAGGTTTCTGTGTTTTCCTTGGGGACTCCCTCATTTCTTGGAAGACAAAGAAACAGGCTACCATATCAAGGTCATCTTCAGAAGCTGAATATAGGGCCTTGGCCACAACTGTGTGTGAAATTCAGTGGTTACTCTACCTCTTAGCAGATTTGGGAGTCAAAAAGAACACAGCCATACCCTTATTTTGTGATAATAAATTTGCAGTGGCCATTGGGGAGAATCATGTCTTCCATGAACGCACCAAACATATTGAAATTGATTGCCATGTTGTTAGGCAAAAGGTACAAGAAGGAATGATTAAATTGATGCATATTCCTTCTCATAAACAGATTGCTGATGGCCTCACTAAGGCTCTTCCAGTCACTCTCTTTGAAGTTTTCCATTCTAAGCTGGGACTTCAAGACCTTCACTCTCCAGCTTAAGGGGTGGGGGGGGGGGGGGGGGGTGATGAAGCATAGCTTGGATTGGCAGTTATAGAAGCAGCAGTTGGAAGCTTAGCAGTTAGTTCTCTAACAGTCATTAGGGGCATTTCTGTCTTTTCACCAAGTTAGTTAGCTAAGCTGTTAAGTTTGTTAATTAATGTTGAGGCTTAATACTTAAGCCTTGTTTTTTCCCGTTTCTTGTATAATCTTTTTCCTTCCTTTTCTTCTATAACTCAATGTATTCCAGAAAACAAGAGAGAACACTTTTCCTTCTTTGTGATGAATAGAATCCGATCTTCTTCCTTTCCAGTGTAATTCCAGTGTGTTCATCAGTTACTAATAAGATCAAATAAGAAATATAAACAAATCTATCGGTTTAAACACTAAATATTACCTGATAAAAAAAAGTCTAAATATTATAATACACAATACACAATAGTATCATTAAATGAATTTTAATTTAGAGCAAAAACATAAATACATTTTTAGCGTCTTCATCATCATGCTTTACAATCTCTATCCGCCCATATCAGCATTCCACTATATTGTTGCGTGCGTGATTAAGTCTTTATATCATTTGTCTTTATTTGGCAAAGACATTGGAGCAGTACGTAATATTAAAATCATCAAAATCATAAAGGCATGTTTGCACAAGGAGGATTATGTATGTATATATATATATATATATATATATATATATATATATATATATATATATTGGTTGACGTGCAAATGAAGTCCTAGGTAAAAAATGGGGTGAGATTTTAGCTATAGATTAATTTTGATCGATGGATAAAAAGACGTGTGTTTTTTAATGCTAATAATGACTTTTTATCTTTTTCTTAATATCCATAAACGTTTTTGTTAACCGTCTTCTACTCTCAAGGGCGAAGCTACCCTTGGTGTAGGGGAGGGCCCCACACCCCACACCCCATTTTTAGCAAATATATATATATGTATATATTATTATAATATGGATAAATTACACTTTTGGCCCCCCTTCTCAGATGCATAAGTTTGCTCCTTAAGGTGCATAAGTTTGCTCCTTAAGGTGCATGGATTTAAAGCTTAAGGTGCATTACTTTGAATCTTGATTGCCTTACATTAAAAAGTTAAGAATTACTACTTCCAAGTCGAAGGTGCATAACTTTAAACCTTAAGGAGTACAACTTTAATCTTTAAGGTGCATGAATTTAAAGTGTAAGGTGCATTGCTTTGAATATCTATTGCCTTACATTAAAAAGTTAAGAATTACTACTTCCAAGCCGAAGTTGCATAACTTTAAACCTTAAGATGCACAACATTACTCTTTAAGGTGTATGGATTTAAAGCTTAAGGTGCATTACTTTGAATCTTGATTGCTTTACAGTAAAGTGTTAAGAATTACTACTTCCAAGTTGTAGGTGCATAACTTTAACCGTTAAGGAGCACAACTTTCCTCTTTACGATGCACAGATTTAAAGCATAAAGTGCATTACTTTGAATCTTAATTTCCTTACATTAAAAAATTAAGAATTACGACTTTGAAGCCGTAGATGCATAACTTTAAACCTTAAGGTGCACAACTTTCCTATTTAAGGTGCTTGAATTTATAAATTAAGGTGCATTACTTTGAATCTTGATTGCCTTGCAATAAAAAGTTAGAATTACTACTTCCAAGTTGAAGGTGCATAACTTTAAATCTTAAGGTGCACAACTTTACTCTTTAAGGTGCATTACTTTAAATCTTAATTGCCTTACATTAAAATGTTGAGAATTATCACTTCCAAGTCGTAGGTGCATAACTTTAAACCGTAAGAAACACAACTTTTCTCTTTAAGGTGCATGTATTTAATTGATCTGTTGAAGATGCAAAGACATCAGGAAGTAGTGGAGAAGATGTCGTAACTTTGTTTTGTTTTTTGTTTTTTTATTTTTTGTTTTTGTTTTTGTTTTTTGTTTGTTTTGTTTTGTTTTGTTTTTTTTTTTAAAAAAAAAAATTTATGTTTATACCCCTCAACGCGTGAATTCGAACATAATCAACAACCAAAATTAAGTAATGAGTGTTAGATGGGTGGCTGTAATTAATACGCACATTTCACCTAGAAGAAGTTTCACATGTGATCCTATGTGCGCGTGTGTGTGTGCGCGCGTGCGTGTGCGCGCGCTCGTGTGTGTCTTCCCGTGCAGTTGACGCACCTTAAGTATTAACATGACGTACATTCAGTTTATAACAATTGCGCACCTTAAGTGATACAAAGACACATTAAGTGTTAAAATAGCGCACCTTAAGTTTTGTTCTTAAGTGTCTGAGCTAGGGGTCTGGCAGACCCCTCAGTTCAAAAGTTTTGTTCTTAAGGGTCTGAGCAAGGGTATGGCAGACCCCTCAGTTCAAAAGTTTTGTTCTTGAGGGTCTGAGCTAGGGGTCTAGGAGACCCGCGACTTAGACCCCTTAGTTCAAAAGGGAGAAAGGTGGCGGACAAGGAGTGCCCGTTACCCTCTGCCGCCTTCTGTTCTGTTCCAGATTTGAAGAAGAAACACGACGCACCTTAAGCACAAAATCCACACACCTTAAGCACAAAAACCACGCACTTAAGTTTCAACAACTACTCACATTAAGCACACAACCCACACACCTTAAGCACAAAATTCACGCACCTTAAGAAGGAAAATCATGCACTTTTAATTTGACCTAGATGCAAAAATTACCAAATTGCCACCGCATTTTTTTAAAATTTTTTTGGTAATCTTGAACGTTGATTTAAGAAAGATCAATTGCTCAGATTTAACCGCACAACCGCGCCTGGGCGCACCAACCACATTTGAATATATATATATATATATATATATATATATATATATATATATATATATATGGGGTCAGGTTCCTGTGAGGTCAGGTCTTCCCATGCGGTCAGTGCGGCATACATCATTAGGTATGCATAAGTGCACCACACAATGTTCGTAAATACACCATTCTGTGTGGTGTATTTTTTTTTTTTTTTGTGTGGTGTATTTTTTGGCATTTCATTCTGCTGTATTTTCGAACACTGTATGGTGCATTTATGCATACCTAATGGTATATGCCGCACTGACCGCACTGGAAGACCTGACCTCACAGGAACCAATATATATATATATATATATATATATATATATATATATATATATATATATATATATATAGAAGTTTTACAGTCTCAAGCTATATTTCTTTCTAAAAGGTTGAATCCCCAACCTCAAGGCCCCTTACACACCGGCCTAATAGAGCATCTGCGTAAGTTTACCTGATTGTTCCGTATATAATCGATGTTAGTGCTAACGTAAACTTGGTACAACTTGACACCACGAAACTAATATATGTATATTTAATATTGTTTGGTCTTTTTAGTTTGAACCAGACAATTATGAGTAATTTAAGATAATTTATCTTTTAGTGGTTTCTTTTCGAATATGGTGATAAGATGGACTTCTCGCGAAATACACATTAAAAACTTTTTGAAAATCAAAGATATAATTAATATTAGTATTGACACATACCTGATATAGCTTGACACCAAAAATCCGATATATACACAATAATTAAACAAGAGGTAGTTCAAATGAATAATAATGTGTCAACAGCTGAACACCGCTATCACTTTGAAAGTGCACTCAAATTCCTTCCCATAATTTCTCTTTCCTTTTTCGGTCGTCCAATATTAGTATTCTTTTATTCCCACATCACACTCAGCTATATTGACGCCAACAAGACGTCAGCAGTGCATAATACACTATGCTATATATTAATTCTATTTCATTTTGCCTCTAATTATAAATTGGAATATTTAGAGATGATTGGTATTGCTCCGATTTTTAATTAACTAATGTTGTTCATCACTATATAAAAAATAATGTTATAAAAATCTACCTAGGCAGCTGCGCATTCTGTAACATTATGTGTGTGCATATATATATATAGATATTTTGATGTTTAGACTCTATTACATTGTAGTATCTATTTATTTATACTTTCTCAACCTTTTGAAACACAAAAAGTCAACACCGTCTAGGCTCAATCTCATAACTTTTTATATGGGAGAGTTATTATATGTCATCTGAGCACAAGGTGCTTGACTTATTCCAACAATTTTTTTCCTCAAATAATTAAATTAATATTTTAAGCAAGTTTTTTTCCATGAAATTTAAATTTAATTATTTTTGAATTTGTTTCCTTAAGAGAGTGAGTTACAGGGACAAGTGGGCCCATTAGAAGTCCATCTGGCACATGGTTTAGAAGTCGAAATTCAAAATGGGCCCTCACTAGGAACCACAATGATGGGTTTGGTAGCTCCACTAACAATCACGGTATACGCGCGTCGCATGGATAGACCGACGGAGAGGGCCCACAGGATAATGGACAGTCCAATAGGGAGGAGTGGGCCCGGAAACAGAATCACAAAAAGATCATAGTAACAGAGTATTGAGTTGGTGAGTTGTACTGTACTCAACGCTAAACCATGATTGGCTGTCAAGTTCCCAACTTCCTTGACTTTCTCAAATCTCTTTTGGGCGTTTACTACAAAACGCGTGTCTGTCGCTATGTCAATCCACTTGTCACCTCGTATTTAGCTATCGCACTAGCAACTACCAAATTCTAAGGTTGAAATTGTATATCGAAATGCATAGGACAATATAATTAGATCATTGAACTCAAAAAAGCTATAATTAGGTCTCTAAATTAACTTATTTTAAGCAATTTATTCAATTGATAGAGTTTCCTTATTTCTAACCGGTCATCCAAATTTAAAATTATTTTTAAAAATAATTAATTAAAATAAACTAAATTAAACAAAAACATCATCTCTGCTGGAGACAAAGACGGTTATCTTTCCATTAAAAGTCGCACTTAGGACCTTGTGGTTTCCAAATCAATCATTCAACCAATTTAACTGGTGTTACTCCCGCATCCCAATGATATGGTATATTATTCTTTTCAATGATATGGTATATTATTAGTAATAATATCGACGGTACTCTAAATCACTAAATATAACATATATTTTTTTCATTTTCATTTTATATGTCTAATTCAATTAATGAGTCTTGGTTCAAATGATTTACAATTTATTTTTTCATGATGTTTTGTTTGGTAATATATATCATTTATATAATTAGAAATAATATTAAAAGTTAGACAAAAAAAAAATTAAAAAAGTATATGAAAACATAAAGAATAAAGAGTTGGGTTGATAAGTAAATACTCTGTAATAAACATGACACATAAAATAAGATAGATAATACACGATTGTAAAAAATACTAATAAATCAATACCAATATATATAGATTGGCATTGTATGAAAACTTAATAATTTAATATAAATGAATCATTTTTGTATATTTGTAAATTATATGTTGATTTCATTTAATGATATGAATATAATCAAGTCAATTTTATGTAAAAGTGTATACAAATTAAAGTGTGCAAGTTAATGAAAGATATTATTTTTTGAAGACATTATATTCTCTATTTCTATGCAAGGCACAAAAATATGAGAATATTTTAATTCTAAGGTGTTATATGTCTGTCGTTAATATATTATATACCTTTAGTTAATAATTAATGTGCATGTAGTTATTATGTTAGGTGTCTGTAATTAAACTTGTTATGTATCTTCAATTTGTTTATGAGTATAACAAAAATTGAAGCAGAGATCATAATGCAATATGAACCCTAGTCTATGGTATACCACTTGTATTTTCTCATAAAAAATTGAATCCACAACCCTAAGGGCCCCACACTCCGGTCCGACAGAGCATTTGGGATGATGTAAATCACGGTGACTCAATGACTCAACAGATAGGACCAAATGCTAATGTGCACAGGAATTCTGTCTACTTTGAACCAAATCTCCACATTATCGATGCTCTGATGTTCAAACGATAACTTAGTCTTTTCTTCTAAATATTGTATACTGAATTAATGAGCTAAGCATGTGCGGGCTATAGTACTATACCAATTGTATTTTCTCAGCACTGCAGCGTAGGGCCCATTTGGGACAACTTGACCCACCAAACATTCAAATGTGTAATCCGACAACCAAACCAAAATCCAAAACCTAAGTGGAATATCATTATATCACAATTTTTTTTTTTAAAAGCTTATTTAGTATCCTAAATGATTAGACAGACTGTTTTTCACGTTATTTCATTTTTGACAAGCTTGAGGGTGATATTATTTTTATTAAAAAAATGTTATTTATACACAAAATTCTATACATATACATACACACACACATATATGTGTGGGGCTTATTTATCCACCATACTTTATATTTTATATTTATTAGTTATTTTTAAATTGATGAACATTATAACGAAACAGTTTGCATCTAATGGGTGATGAGCTATGCTGAACATAAGCTTCATGGTGAAAAAGGCATCACCCCTATTTCCTACTCGGGTAGATAAGGAAACTGCTCAAATGAAATTATGAGTAACAATTTCCTTTATTATTATTAGTTAATATATGCTCAAATTGCTCAATGTACTTGCGCATAATAGATATATTAGTTAGATTATATAAAATATATTATGCATCCTAATGTATTGGGAAATTATTTTATGTTATCTTGTAATTTAGTTACTTAATTATATTATCACATGTACTATCGATAGAGATATATGAAACACATACTATACTTTTCGATTATATATGACTCCGGTAGCATGCTTACTGACTTGGTGAGTCGGCGCAGGAAGCGGACCCTACTTGGGCGGGCAAATAACAGATGATTTATCATCTCAAACGTCGCACTCATTCAAGTATCTTCATTCTTCAATCTTAACATGTGGCGTAACCGACCTAACTAGCTTATAGGTGTGCGCCACGTGCAATTAACCAGTGAGAATTACATGTGCTCCCTAGTTTAAGCGCTACAAAAGCTAACTTGACTTGTAGAAGTGGAGGGTTTGGCCGGGAGAATATCCTCAGTATATCTCAACCTCGTCAGTGAATTCCTACCTCAACCTTTGAGAATTTTAACCTCACTTTAACTATATCTTATATACTAATTAAAATGATTATAGTATAGATTATTATATTTTTCTATATCATACAACTAAATAATTAACATTATCAAGAACAAAGGTAATTATAAGGTTAAAAATATAATAACGCTCTATCTTCGTTGTAATAATACAGTAATTACAAGCAATCTTGTGATTGTTTTGTACTTAATAAAAAAATTCATGACACTCATTTTTTCTTGTTTTATATTATTATACAAGTTTTTGTTTTATTTTATTTTACTTTTTTTTTATATATATAGTTATACTTTTTAAGTTATTAATTTATTATTGGATCATATATAAAAATAACTTTATAGTCCATTCACAACCAAAGCAGGTTGTGGATTGTGATAATTTTTCTTTGACATCACATTAACAAGAATTATTGACTATAAAATTTTACCCCCCTTTTAAAACGTAGGTGAGCAACTGACATCAATGCATCAAATTCGTTGAAAAGTAATCACTCTGAACAGTAAAAGTTAAAAATTATTATACAATTAAAAGGTCAAGATATTGCTGATCGAATTTTTTATATTTTGCATGCATGGAAAGCAAAGTAAATTTGTCTTCACGTTTACTGTTCCTCAGTACTAAAATAAGCAGAATGGTTGAAAAAACCCAACTTCTGTGACATTATTAAATTAATTGGTTCGAGACCATAACTTGTATATGATAGTGTGTGTGAACACATTGTTTTTGTCAAATATTGACGGCATTCTTATTTTTGGTACGTTCAAGTGTTCAACCATTCACATTTCACATTCAAAATGAGATTGATTGCCTTGAAATGGGTAACGGTAGAGTATATATAATTTTTGTATTAAAATGCACGAGTTTAATTCTTATCAACACTATTTTTATTTTTTTAGATTGATTTTCTTATTATGTGTAATTTACATGCTATTACACAGAAATTAGGTTTATTAGTATACATGTATTTTCTGATTTTAGATTTCTCTAGATAAAAAATAAAAAGGACTAATTTATCTTTTGATGGTACTAATTTATTATTTTGATAGTCATCAAAAACCACATATATTTTCGATTAATATAATATAATTAATATATTTCAATCTTGACTAATTTGATATTTATATTTTTGGATTGATTAAATTTTTAAGAATAAATGATAACAACATTAGTTAACAATCGTTATACTTGAGTAGTTTATTGGCGCAGTGCTGACTGACATGTCAATATATAAATAAATGTTAAATGGTTTTCAAAAAAAAAAATTAAATCAAATAATAAGTAACACAAACTATTTATTATAAATAAACAACACAAGAGTATTAGAGCAAGCCCATCAGTTGGTTCAATTTTTTAGGAGAGATGTCTGAGGTGGTGGAGAGAATGTGAAGAGAGAGAAGACTTGAGAGAAAGACGTGTGATTTTTCACATAAAAGTAGAGCCCATAAAAAAAAATTGCTACCTTACGCGTGCAAGGCAGTTGTGGAAGGAGAGGTGCCCAGTCGGCGCGTTATAAACAACATTTTATTTTATTTTTATTTTTATTTATATTTATTTATTTATTTTTGCCTCATTGCTCCTCTCCTAGTTGTGTCCTAAAAATATGTGCTAAAAATTTAAGAGATGAGGTAAGAATTCAATATTCAAAGCATATCACATTGAGTAAGAAAACTTATGAAATTGTCAATGTGCAAATCTGAACGACTTATTATTTGTAATTTTTTTATTATACATACCAGGTAACCATTTTAACATATGTGATCTATATATTCTATCTCGATCGCTATATATTGTACGTACTACATGCATGCTAAAACATATGAGAAAAGTTGATGGGCGATTGGAGTTTGATTTGAGAATTAAAGTATGGGGAAAGAAAACGCGGAACAGCGACATTGAATTGAAAGCTTATGAGACCAAATTAAACTGGCTTTTAATTTTCATATACGTACCTAGTTTGGGTTTGACGAACATATGAGAAACGAAAAATATTCCCTTTGACTAAACAAATGTACGCATATAATGTGGTCTCAATCTAAAGCCTAATAAGGTCGTCATTTTACAAGTTGCACAAACTTTCATGCACTCCTACCCTTAGCTTCTTCCTATCGCTTCCATGCATGCAAAGCCTACAATTCCGGTCCTACCCCAATGCGCGTCTAAGTATAAAACTTGGGAAAAGTTTACATTATATTGTAAGTCCAAATAGAAGTCCGCAAGTGCTTAACTCATTAATTTCTGTAGATCGTATTTGAGAGAAGAGATCAATATTCAAATTTTGACAATGACAGTATGTGGATTATGTTTAAAGTCGGCAAATTTCTTGTGCGCAACAGCATTTGGCCATGTCTGCTGAGCCATTGAGTCACCGTGATTTACATCCTCTCAAATGATCTGTCAGACCAGTGTCTGCGGTCCCTTGGGGTTGGAGAGGAGAACATAATATTGAATACAAACATAAGTAGATTTTTTAATAAGTGGTGTCATGTCTGCATGCATGATGTGTTGTGCGTGATATTTTTTTTTTTTTTTGAGTACTACTTTATTATAATATAGTATCTGTCCATATATACTATGATATGAGTTTATGCGCATAAATATAATTAAATACTATCTCTTATTATATAATGCATTTTAATATTACACATGCATTTGATGAATACATAATTAACCAAAGATTGTCAAGCACCTTGTGCTCAAATGACATGTAGTGACCTCTCCAATGCTGGAAGTCATGAAATTGAGCTTCAGTGGAGGCGTTGTGAAAAGTAAATATATATATATATATATATATATATATATATATATATATATATATATATATATATATATATATATATATTATATCCTTTAAATTTTATGAAAATATCATTTTTAGTCTTTTTTTTACATTTATCAGCTTATCGATCAAAAAGTTAATTTTATCAAACACTTTTAAGCATAATCAGCTAGTTAACAACTTTTTAGTTTTTAGCTTCTAGCTTATAGCATTTCAGCTATCTTTTCTACAAGATTTACCAAACATAGCCGAATTGCAAATTTAGTATTATGACAGTAGAGTTTACTTTTGAGAGTGAGAAAAGATTTCATAGGTGTGGGTAGCTTTAGTTACTAGTATCTGGGGCTGAGTTCATGAGATCTGTGATATAATTTAGCAAAATCAAGAAACTTGGGCAAGGCATTTTAATTGGTATTCTGATGGTAGATTGAAGGTGAGGACTTAAATTGACGCAATATGGGAGCTTCACTTAATGTGGTGGGCTTTTTGTAAGCACTAGGTATTAGTCTTCCTACCTAAAAAATCACTAAGTCATTGTAATTTAGATTCATTTATAATCCTATCACGCTAAAGTATGAGGTCCACGAGAAAAGAAGTTTGTATTTTGAGCTTGTGAAAAAAAAAAAAAAATCCCAAGTTGATCATAATCCCAATATAATGATGTGGAATGAGTTTTACTGCACGTACTCTCAAATCTTACTCTCCGATGTTACGGATTCTGATAAAGCTATTTTTTAAAGTTCTAATACAAATATCTACATCAAAATTTTATATATAAAAGTAAAAATTGGAAGTATAAAATAGGAATCCACATCGCATCTTTCATGTGAAATTATCTGCTCCGTACATAAAATCTGCTCTCAAGTCTTATTCTCAGAGTTTTAAAGAAATGGCTAACGTTTACTTTGAATATGATGCGGTAATGTAACAATATTTAAAGCTTTTACTTGGGGAAAGCGGTGCCGGGGTGGTGCAGTACTGCAGTCAATCTTCCATTTTTGTCAGTCAACGTTCTCTCTCATTTAAACTTTAAAGCAAATTTTGACGTTAAAATTTTTACTATTTTTCAATTTTTTTTTCAAACACCTAAATCTTGCTCAATAATATTAAAATATTTTACAAATTTTCATTTTATTGTATTCCCCAACAAAAAAAGGTCATTATTTTTATCATTTTCCTGAAAATATTGGAGAAAATGGATGTTTTCTTTTTATGTGAAAAATTCATAATTATATGATTTTATTTTATTTATAATAAAAAAAATTTTGGGGTGAGGGTGGGTTCAGATATTATAATATAACAGAGCAAAATATATTTTCAATGGAATGAGTCTCTCGTGGCAATTTTTTTACTTTAACAATGTCAAAATCCATTTGGTGTACTGTCATCAATTACATATATTTTTAATTAAGATGAATATAAAAAACTGAGAGTTGCTAAACCAAAACTTTGAAAAAGAAAGAAAAAACCTATGTTAATTTCATTGGTTTTTACCAAAAATAAAATATAAAATGTGAACAGGTTTACATTTCAATAATGGTAGTATGGCATCTACATTCCAGTATTTAATTCATTCACATTTGATTTTTAAGTTTAAAATCAATCATATTTGATTCTCATAGTTGAAATATCGCGCGTCGTTGTTCTCCCTCTGATCTAAAAAACAAAGGACTAAAAGTTACAGCTCAACAGTCCGAAAAGAGTTGATAAACATACTATTATTGCAATTGTAATATTGGAAGTTCGACAAGAATGCGTCATGTTAAAGAGCTTTTGGCATTTCCCTTGATTAAGAGTTATCTTACACTAGTGTTGATACTTAATATTGTATGCAAAACTAAAGACAAAAGAAACCAGTAAAAAGAAAAGAGAAGAAATTTTAGTTCCGAAGTGACGATTCACGGTTCCAGAAAACAACATAATGCACAATTCAATTTGAACTGGTTCATGGTCATCCCTAGTTTTCAATAGTTAGAAATTCATATAATTTTAAACTCAAAGAACTAAAAATAAAAAATTCAATGGGTTGAGATACTTAAACTGTAACAAATTAAATATTTTTTTAAATCAGAAAGAGGGCCAAGCTCGGTGTCAACAAACTCGACACCCTTTGCTAATATCACGGTTCCAAAGTAAACAAATTAAATATTTTGAGTATACAAATTATTTTCCAATCATATTGGATGTTTTATTTAATATAATGATAAATAAATTAAAATTGAAATATAATAATATGATATCTTTCATTCCAATTAAATATACCAATCAAAATGCAACTAGAAAAAAAAAATACTCTCTTTTCCTATTATCTCACGTAATTTTTTTCCATTGGGTACATGTTGTAATCTTCTGTGAATATTCTCTTTTAAATCACAAATAATTTCATATATATTTATATATCAAGATCAGGCCAAAATTAAATAAATTACAAACCGTGCCTGCAGAGAAAAGGAGAATAAATTTCTGTAATAATTAATAACAATGTGCGCATTCATCAACAAATTAAAAACAAGGAATAAACGAGAAGGCGAGATGCCTTGCCAACACGTTTAATATTAATTGTAAACAATATATATATATATATAATTAAGCGGCAACTTAATTATTTATACAAATATAATTTCAATTCGGGAAAAAATATGTTTGTAAAGCAACTTGCAGCCAACTAGATCCCGGACGACAACAAGGAATCTTGGATGTCTTTAGACAAATAAAAATGGAATTTAATCATATAAGATTCTAAAAAGACCCCAAAAATCGATGGCAGTTGAACCTGCAGATTCTAGTGCCCTCCAACCACTATCAAGAGGACAAAATGCAACTTCTCCCAATTAAACACTTCATTATTGAGGAAAGTAAAGTATTGGATCATTTACCATATATGAATTGGTGAGTCCATACGAATAACTAAATAAAATCATGTAATAAGCGTTATTCCAATCGTTATATCGTGGACTCTTATTCAATACACAGAATTCATGTTTATTATATTATGTTTATGTGTATGTGTATTATGAACATAAATTTTGTATATTATGAAGTCAAATTCTGTGTATTGGACTAGGCCACTAGAGTCCATGATATAATTTGCCGTGTTATTCATTATATGTTATGCAAAAACTTGTGTGAGACAGGTCGGATCAAGATGAAATGTAATATTTATATTGACAAATTTAATACTAAATTAGGAATAAAATGTTTATTACTTATATAGAAAATGTAAGACTTTTACATTTTGATGTAAAAAATATTACATTTTTCTTTATAAATAACAAACACTTGTCAACATTATATAATACTTTTGATAAAATAAAAAAAAAAAGTATAACTTTTACATCAAAATATAAAAGTATTCTAGTTATCCTCAAAAGTATTATGTTTTTTTTTTTTCCTTTATAAGTAACAAACACTTATTTATAATTAGTATTACATTTTGTTATTGACTCAGACATGTCTCACGAATAAGAATCCGTGAGAAAGTCTCGGGATACATTGTTTAACATCAGAGTGTAATGAATTAACCGTGATACATTGTTTAAATTTGCCGTCACAATGTAGTGAAAATACTTTGATAACTTGCATAAAGTTTGGCATTAAGGATTTAAGGGTACCCCCAAAAAAAAAAAATTTGACATTAAGGTATTGTAAAATGTTTGGCGGATGCTAGTGAAGGGTCAAGTCCAATACCAAGTGACTTAGAGATTGTTGGGCGGAGGTTTGAAGGGTCAAGTCTAGTACCTTACCTCTTGAAATTGTGGCGGTATATAAAAAAATAAAATTGTGCTTTTGCTACAACCTATAGCTTTTGGTGTACTAAGCCGTTATCGTTGGGTATAGTAGAGGTATAAAAGGCCAACTCCAGCACCCTGCTCCTCGAAAATATGACGAGTTATAAATTTTTTTGACAGTGATAAGTGTTTAATCCTAACAAGGATATCAAACTGTGCAGTTAAGACTGACAGGCCGGTTCAACGCTTAATCTTAACATTAAATAATCATGAAATATGATCTACTATAAGTTTGACTTGGTTTAATTTTGGCTAAAGGTGTCGCTTTAAGGATTCCTTGCACTCATCTATCTATCCATCTTTTTTTTTTTTTTTTTTTTTTTTTTTTTTTTTTTGGCTTATCTATCTATCCATCTATTTCAAAACACAAATATAATTAAATTAATTGACAATTAATAACAATAAGTTTTAAAAAATAGGAAGATTTTTCTTTCAAAAAAAAAGGGAAGATTTCGTTGGTATATATATATATATATATATATATATATATATATATATATATATATATATATTGGTGTAGAGCAAAAAAATTGATGTCGGGGAATTTTATAAGGGGATGATTATGTATGATGGTACGTCACTTTTCATAGTTCATAAAATTATAAGTTCACATTTGATTTTGTCTAATAAGTTCATTGTTTCTTAGGTTGTTAAGATACATTGATAATGCAATTCTAACTAATCCTTATCTACATAATTCATAGTGTGTATATTACTAAACGTAAAAATATCATAATTGGAGCGGAGCATCTCAACTAAAAGTCTAAGTTAATAGTTAGAATACGTGGACTACAATTTCTTCTTCTTTTTTTTTTTTTTTTTAATTATTGGAGGACGAATAGATTTGAACACATGACATTTAGTATGGAGTTGACTCTGCAACCAAATTGGAGCATGTGTTTCATCTGAACTAAAAATATAAATTGATAATTGGATTGCGCATTTATGTTTATATCTTATATACGAAGAATCAGTTACTCAAAACATTTTTTAAAAATAATTACTCTGGACATTTTACTTGGTTTTTAAATTTGGCAAAATTTAGTCTTCTAATTAATGTGCTGACGTGATTAGGTTGTCAAATAATTAACCAATGGAAAATATATATTAAAGAATGATAAACGAGCGGCACACGAATTCGTAGCAGCAAATAAGGTTCAAAAATTAAAGTCAGACCAGTTTAATAAACAATAAAGAATGATGGACGATGAGCAATTGCCATGTTGGTCGGATAGTTAATTAAATAATCATAAAATTTAAAATTTGATTTTTCAAAAGAACATCTTATTGATCGACTTTCTTGATTTGAGCCGATTAATTATAAACAAATAAGATTGAGTCGAGTAAAATCTTGGATCAAGATAATTTACCAAGCCTACAACCTAAACTTTATAGTTATAATAAATGTGTCATAAAAAAATGTACTTCGTAAGAATTATTAATGTATATATTTTGATTCAACTAAAAGTTAAGTGATTGGTAAAGATACACATTATGTATATTGTTGATATGTTTTAATATTTATTTTATATTATTTCCAATCAAAATAAACACTATACTATTGCTAAGTCTCTGGGAGAAACCCTTACCCCTTTAAAGATCAAAGTATGTGGTCATAAATGGACAAATTATGTACAAAAACCAACAAAAAAAAATTCTTTATTATCATATATTGAGAAACATAATTGATTAAAAGAAAAAACAGAATAAGATTTTATTTAAATTTTTTTAAAAAAGCATACTAGTTTAGTCAATGGATTTGAGTCTAATTTAACATTGTTAATTAAGGGCATTGTCAATTATTAGGTTACATCAGGTATGAGCTACTCTTATGATGATGTTAATGTGTTATCCTAATTAATTGTCAATTCTCCAATTCTTTAGGGTAAATGACCAATATTATTGCATATAGGTCATTGACTCCATTAATCCAATCACTCTTAACATTAATAATTTAATTGCCAGCACCTTAATAGACTACTCAATTATAAAATTCCACCTACCATACATTAAGTAAAAGAATTAATTTGAATATATATATAATATATATATATATATATATATATATATATATATATGTATATATATATAGTCTAGTTTTTGTGTAGACAGGCCTTCGCGTGAGGACGTGAAGTCATGCACCACCAGCACCACCAGTATGCAAGAATGCACCACTAAGTGTTTAGAAATGCACCAGGGTGTGGGCAAGGGGAGGCAGCCATGGTTGATCCATCCTTCATTCAAATCGGACGAAGGAGGAGGCAATCATGGCTGCCTCCACCATCTTCTGAAATTTAAAAAAAAAATATTTTTTTTCTTTTAATTTTTAAAATAATTGTTAAAATAATTTTTTTTATATAATTTGACATTATGACATCATATTTAATGAAAACTTGTAAGTAACATGTAAAAAATGTTATTTGCACAATTTTTAAATTTTTAATGATCTAATTACAAACTTTTTTGTTCGATGATTCAATTGCACAATGTGTAAAAATTCAATAGTCTATTTGACACTTGTTCTAAAAGAAAACTAAAATACCACGTTTATAGTTTGTTATGAAGTGAGAATCTATCAAAATTTTGGCAATGTACCTCGAGCCTTTAAGATGCTCTCAAGGGTGTACAACACATAATGAATTTAAAATATTTACATCTTTATCAGTTAGGTAGGGGATTTTAAATATACTCAACTTGTCTTCACGCAAGTTATTTACTAGTGAGCAATGGCAAGTGACCCATACAAAACAACAAAAAGATATGAGATTTCTTAGGTCATGACTTTATTTTGAACATATATATCATAAAAAGATCAATGTGATAAAACGAAAAAGTCTGCACATTTTATTTGAATATGCGTCATGGGTAAGATCTGCCTTGTGACTCTAGTCAGTAAAGGACCATAAGAAGGTAAATAGCTTATATTGTCCATAGCTGATTTGCTCAAACCAACGAGATCAATAAGCAACTCCTACTTGTATTCAAACTTGTATACTACCAGTTTTATACAATACAGTATTTTGTTTTTTGTCTTTGTATAATGATTATTATTTATATATACTTAAGCATCTTTGCTTCTCAATAATAATTGATGCTAAATGAAGGTATTGTGACCTGACATTTCTGTAGTCATAAACAATATTATAATATACTATATCCCATTATCAAGCTGAAAATGACTTCCTGATTCCCTTACAACAAACTTCTTTGTTGGCGTACATATATACAATCACACACATAATATAATATAAGAGAATTTTTACTCTATAAAATTCTTGACCAAAAAAACATATATATTGGATTGTTTATTGTTCTAAAACTTTATCACTGTGACCAATTGAGTTGTTCAAGCGGCAAAAAAAAAAAAAAAAAATTATATTGTAACCAAGAAGTTTGACTGAGTTTGTAATGATAGAATATGAAATAATGACTTTCATTGATTTCTGAAAATTATACAAAAAATAAATAAAAAAAGAAAAAGGTAAAAGAACATTTGAGTTTCATGGGAAATGTCCCGGGCAATTATTGTGATTCATTGGAGGTGTAATAGTTTTAGTGGCTAGAGAAGTAGTATTAACAAAACAGAAGAAAATTCTATTCTAAACTGGAAAATTAAAAAAAAGTGAAGAGCCAAACAAGAACATAGCTTAATTTTCTTCAAACTTCATTGCCAAATCACAAGAGTTGATCCAGCTTCCAAGATTCTTCATCTGATACCATTAAGGGCACCTGATTGAGATTGTTGTTGTTATTGATAATAATATTATTATTACTGTCACTGTTAAAAAGCGAGTCCAAAGTAGTGGTGATGAAGTCATCTCCCCAGAACCCCATGTCACCGATGCTGTCACATTGCCAGTCAAGGCTGGGCAGGAACATCTCCATGTCTTCAAGAACCCCATTAACGTTGTTGTTAACGTTGTTTGATGAGACAAAATCGCCGCCGCCGCCGGCCGTGTAATTGTCGGAGTCGGAGGAGGAGCAAGTGGGGGTGGACGAGACAGGGACGAGGATTTCGTGGGGCTCAATCAGGGGGACTTCGTCTGTGCAGAACCCATTACTGACCTCCATTATTGAGGACTCAAAAACTGGGCTTTGGGTGCTGGTTTCCATACTCTTGTTGTCTTCTTCCATTGACTGATCATTTGAAGTACCTGGTACTGGAGATTCTTGATCTGCCGAGGTTCCATTCTCTGTCTGGGATTTTGTTTTATTTGTTTTCTGATCATCATCATCATCAGTAGCAGAGAGCGGCTTGTGGGTCACTGGATCAAACCCCATTTTCCTCAGCTTCTTCTTGATATGTGTATTCCAATGATTCTTGATTTCATTATCAGTTCTCCCAGGCAAATGAGAGGCAATCTTTGACCACCTGCAGATCAAAATTATTATTATTCACCAAATTATGGCACTTGAGCAAGAAAACAGAAAAGAATTGAAGAAAGACCTGTTGCCAAGCTGGGCATGAAGATCAATAACCATCTTCTCTTCAAAATCCGACAAAAGTCCCCTCTTCAAATCTGGTCGGAGGTAATTTATCCATCTCAATCTGCAGCTCTTCCCACACCTCAACAGCCCTGAAATTCAGATTCACAACAACGTAACTCATCTAATTAACAAATGCTGTATGTCTGGTCTTTTTTTTTTTTTTTGTAGTTTTCAAGATTGATGAGGAAATGGAAACCTGCGAGTTTGGGGACAGCTCTCCAGCAACATTGACCATTGTTGAGGATGAAGGTTATGAGCTTCTTGTCCTCCTCGGCAGTCCAAGGTCCTTTCTTTAACCCAACCTTGTCGCAGCATGGTTGTCTCCCCATTTCACCTCTGATCTCTTTCTATACTATGAATTCCCAAAATCTATATCTTCTCTATTATATATAGAGAGAGAGAGAGAGAAAGAGAGAGGATGGATGGTGGATATATAACTGGATATGATATTAGGCAATAAGGTATTTAGGCATATAGCAGAGGCTTTAGATTGTAAGGCCTTGGACTCCAGGCTCACCTGCATATATATATAAATTACAAATCAACCGTGCACCCCTCTCCCGGTCCCACCGCTACCATGCCTACACCAAAACACGGCATTACTACTTTTACATTATTTTTTATTATTATTAAAATTTTGAGTTTTTCCCTTATACTTTTCATGGAAATCAATAATGTAACGTTTGGTACGTGAAAACAGCACAGGACTAGCCCGTTCGAAATTGCTATCACTACCCGGCTACTCGCCGCTAGAGTGCGCACAAAGGTTCAAACTCTAGCTGCAGAAACCCCCCACCTTGCTATTAAAATGCTAACAAGGTGATGTTGAGAAGATATCTCAACTGAAGCATGTGCTCCATCTCAACTAAAAATTGATTTGAACTCATAACTTTTGACATGACTCTGATATCGAATTGAAACATGTGCTCGATCTCAGCTGATAGTTAGATTGCACATTTATGTTTATATATATTATATGCTCGACAAATCAACCACTTAAGCTAAAACTTTTACCAAAATAAGTTATCAAATGTTTGTAATTGCAAAAAAAATGACCCTAAAATGTTCTTAGGACCTTTTAAGAAGTATAAAAAATGTGTTTTAAAGGGACGATTGCATCTGGATTTGTTAAACAGTTGACTTAGTAATTAAATGATTTTAAATTCGATTACCAGCCTTTTTAATTTAAGTCAATCAACTATAAATAATTTGAATTAATTTACACCATTGTAATATTTTACTAACTAATATCACATAGTAAACTTCACTCTTTTGTGCATCATCATTTTTATGTGCGGGTATAAAAAGATTTGAAAAGGAAAAAAATAGTGCAGCGCGTCCATGCACGTGCTATTGTCACAGTCTGACAGCGCCACATCACCACTCTTGCTTGAGTTGGAAGCATAAAATAATGGGAAAAATATAAATTCCAAAAAAAAAAAAAAAAAAAAAAACACAGTAGAATCAATGTCATTATACACGAGTATATAGCGTACATAATATTGTTGGTATACGATTATAGTACAAAGGGACAGGTGGTCCCTACAATCGTATGTGCAAAGCAAAAACTTTTGTCGCGGCAGGCCACACTTTTATCCAAAAGGAAGACGAGCTTGAAGACGAGAAAATTTCAGCTGCCAGCTGGCGCCCAAGATTTTATAATTCCCATTTTCTCTTTGACAAAATTTTGATTGGCCTGGGTCTCCACTATATATAATTATATTTATTATGTAAGTAAATTCAATTTGTTCCTCAACTTGATGCATTAATCTTGATTATCATTGTAGCTCAATTGTTATTTAAAATTTATAAGAAACTAAGGTGGTGTTTAGTTCACGGAATATTTTGAGATAGATAATGGTCCTGTTTGGTAACATAGTTAACTTATCAGTTAATTTTGACATATAAAACTACTATATTTTAGCTATTTGACTTACTAAACAATCAATATGAGTGTTTAATTTGATTAATTATTATTTGTTGTATCAACTTATTGTTCTAAAATATTAAAATTCAAAAAGCTGCTCAAAGCAGTTTTTTCTATCAGTTTTTTGAGAAAAATCATTTTGCATGTAATCAACTATTAGCTAACAACTAATTTATCAAACATTTTTCTACAATTAGCTAATGTTATCAACTAGTCAAACCTATTAACCCAATCAGCTAACACTTATTTACCAAACACCCAAAATATAACATTCTCGAAAATCTTACATAACCTAAGAATGGGGAGGGGATGAGATTCCATGAAAACTACAAAAAATTAATTAAAAACAAAATTTGTGAACCTCACATTTCTTGGACTCAAATAGTGAAATATGATAGTATTACATTTACATTCCTAAGGTTATGTATGGTAACTTGAATCAAACATCCTCTAAATAAAATAAGTGAAGTAAAAATTTTGTTTCACTAGTGAGTAATAAACAAGACATGTAAAATATAATGGATGAAATATCATATACTATTCACATCAATAACAATAATTAATAACAATAATATGCAATATAACAAAAAAAACAATATATATAATTGTACTTGTTGTTCAAGGCCGGATTTTAGGTTTTTGTGACCCTGTTATGGTAAATAACTGAGACCCTCCAAAATCATAATTTTTAAAACTAACATATGCGAGTTTCGAACCTTTGACCTCCAAGTAAAAATACAATAAATACATATTACTACCAACTCTTCATAGAATCATTTTAATTTAATTGAAAACTTTTAATTTTTATTTCTAAACTAGTTAGGTAAATATTAAATATTTGGCCTCTAAAATTGGGGACCTTGTGCGGTAGCCCAACTTGTACAGCCTAAAATCCGGCCCTATTGTTGTTATTAGCATCATAAAAAAGTCTTGTATTTATAATATATTATTTAATCCGAATAATAATTGAACTTAATTATGGCACTCCTATGTCCATAACTGATTAAACGCTATCAATTTGGATATATATATATATATATATATATATATATATATATATATATATATGCAAAAACATATATATATATATATATATATATATATATATATATATGCAAAAACAAATGGTTCATGGTTGGGCCTTTGGGGTGCGGGGGGGGGGGGGGAGGTGGTTAGGGGGGCTTAAAAATGGTTTTAAAAAAAATTGTTCATGTCCTTTTTTTACTTTTAGTTTTTTTTAATCATCAATTTTAGTAAAATGTACGTTTTAGTATAAGTCGATTTATTATGTCTATGACAAAATTTTCTCTATTTAAGAATTTAAATGCAAAATTTTTATTATCTAATAAATCTTATAGAAAAAAATTAGTATCTGAAAATATTAATAAGAGTTTGTAAGATGAATAGTTCACATTTAAAGGCCCTGTTTGGTAAATGGCGGTTAGCTGTTAGTTGTTAGCTGATTAGATTATGGCCCTATTTGATAAATAGTTGTTAGCTGATAGCTGATAGTTGTTAGTTGTTAGCTAATTGGAAGAATTAGAGGGTATAACTAGTTGATAACATTAGCTGATTGTAGAAAGGTGTTTAGTAAATTAACTGTTAGCTGATAGCTGTTTAGTATAATTTCTTTTCTCAAAAAGCTAATTGAAAAAGTTGCTTACCAAACACTTATATTGATTTTTAAACTAAGTCAAACAACTAATAGTGGTCAAATAAACCAAAATTGGCCTATAGGCTAACTATTTACCAAACAGGGCCATAACTAGGAAATGTGTTTGGTAAATTAGTTGTTAGCTAATAGCTATTTGATATAATTTCTTTTCTAAAAAAGCTATTTGAAAAAGTTATTTTGAGTAGATTTTTGAATTTTAGATTTTAGACTTACAAAAAAACTAATTAACCAAACACTTATATTGATTTGTTAACCTAGTCAAACAGTTAATAGTAGTCAAATAAGCCAAAATTGATTGATAAGCTAACTATTTTGCCAAATAGGGCCAAAGACAATTTAAGTCTCAATCATATACACAAGAAAATGTACTCAAATACATACACAAATGGAAGGAAATAAAACCTATGAATTTGTATGTTATAACTTCATTGCATGCATAACACTTCAATTATTTTACAACATCATCAATAAGTCAATAAGTCAATTATAATCATGTCACTTTTAACCAAAAAAAATAAATAAAAAATAAAAACAACTTAAAATTTACTGACTTATCATTATAATTAATTTATTTTAATATAAAAATTGTTAGAACATAATTTTTATTTTCAATCATAACTATCTTAAACAATATTTATCTTTGCTACTACTTTTATCATAAGTTAAAAACTACCCATTTTTATTATATTGCAAATAATCAATTTTATTTTATATTAATTAACTTTCATATTTAAATGTTAAAAATTAATTAATTATTTATTTTAATTTCATATTTGATATTAGCTTAGTCACGCAATGCGCGAATTCTAACTAATTATGAATATTTGTGTGAGAATGTTAAACTAGGAATTAGTCACTATCTACCTTTCGTATTAGTCTAATTTTAATACCAAATTGAATGTTATCTTTCATGTCAACTAAATAAATAGTTGAACTACATTATATATATATATATATATATATATATATATATATATATATATATATATAATTGTTCTATACATTTATCCATTTTATGTATTACATGTTTAACGTTTCCATGGCGAGAATAGAATATTGTCAATAATACTAGGAATGTTATTTGTCTAAATGTGACACCCTTTTAAATTTTATTTCTCCTTTTATTTCAATTATGTTTTATCAAAGTTGTGGCTGCCATGCATATTTAATTCAAATTTTTATGTAACCAACAAATTTGGTTCATAAAGCTTTTAACATCATAACTTGAAGCAGCTAATTTGCAACTTTACTAAAAACTTATGAATAAATATAAACTATGAAAAAATATAAACTATAAATAACCAATTGACTAAATCTTCATTAAATTCACAATTAAGATACTAAATCACTACCACAAGTCACAAGCCATAGAACGTGATGTTGTCTGCAACAGTGTTCTTCGCAGCCTATCCATGTGGCTCAACAAATTGTCTAAAATACCGTCGCAAAATTATTATTCTATTACAGGATTCATTCATGGATGTGCAATATTTATACACATATTGATTGACTAGTATTTTGTATGCGCGATGCGCAAAAAATAGGTGCCCAATATTAATACATTATATTAAAATTTTAAATTTATTTAGATTTTAGATATTTAAATTATTCTAAATAATAATAATAATAATAATAATAATGTAAATAATTTTTATAAATTTGATATTTATATTTTATGTAATAATTAACATATAACTCAAATATATAATCAGTGTATATATTATTGTTAATGAAGAAGATAAGAAAATATATGGTGGATACATGTGCATGGTAACACTAGTGGAAAAGATAATGAAAGTTATAATAGTAGGGGTATGTTTGTCCAAAATATTTTAATGTACAACCTTTATAGCATAATGTACAAAAAAAAAAACTTAACGGAAAAAACGGACATAAATCAGGGGTATAACTTTCATTCGCACTTATTATGTTTTTAGATTTATATTAGATATATTCACAATATTATCCATAATGTTCGTGATATTAGCCTATACTGAACTCATTATTCATATAATATTATTTTTTGGATCAATCAAGTGGAGCTACCCAAATCGCAAACTCAACTTGAACAACAGACCCACCATCTTTACGTGAGATCATATCAACGTTTTTTTTTTTTTTTTCCAAAGAATTCTCCATAAAATCATACCATCGGAGGGCAATCAACAAATAACAATCGATCATTCAATTCCTATGTCGCACCACAATGATGCCTTGATCAGGTAATCTGCTACCTTGTTTTGTTCTTATAATATTATTAATTTAGAGTAAATGTCAATTAAGGTCCTCCGAGTTTGGTGATTTCACCACCTATAATTAATTCTAAACTTTCAAATTGATCATTCGTGGTCCTCAGAGTTTCGAATTCGATCTGTAGTCCTTTCGTTAACATATGTCGTTTGCGCCGTGAAAAGTAAGGGCAAAATAGTCTTTTTTTTCAACCCCAGCCAAAACAATTCATTTCCCTCAAATATTTAAATTAGCACTAATTAATCTCCTCCCGTCAAACTTCTTCTCCAATAAGTTCCAATTACACAAACACTGCTCTTTGGCGAGCCAAACCCGCAATTTCAATTCAAAGATTATTTCACAATTGTGGAATCGTTCCTGGCAAAGAAAGGCTTTACAGTTCTACAATTTTTAAGGGAAATGATTTGTTTTGGTTGGGGTTGAAATAAAATGACTGTTTTGCCTTTAATTTTTACGGTGCAAACGACATCAGTTAACGGAAGGACTACGGCAGGTTAATTCGAAACTCGATCGGGAAACAACGTAATCGATTGAAAAGTTTAGGACTAAAGATGACGTAACCACCAAATTGAACTTGGAGGACCTTGACTAACATTTACTCAATTAATTTAATATATTCACACAATTGACACAAATCCATATCCCCTCCCACACCCTAGATCAACCTCGTACCTCTTAAATAGCCCGAATCGTGTCAAATATAATGCAGCTTAATCCGTTGCTAACATAGAATTAAAACCAGTATATTATTGTATTGTATATATCCAAATAGCTGAAGTTAGGTAATCATAATTTAAAAACAAAAAATTAGAATGAATTAATTAAACTTATTATCATTTTGTTTATTATATGGCATGTTATGGAAAAGCTTGAGTGGTCCAAATGCTAAGTTTGTAATTTGCAAATTGATTGTCAGCGCATAGTGTATGCACATACATTGGCTGTACGTTTTCGATCTAATAAACAAAAACCAAACTCATTAATTTTAATTTCAACCTCATCCATGCTTCCATATATATATATATATATATATATATATATATATATATATATATATATATATATATATATATATATATATATATATATATAGGGAAGGGATCAGGTGCATTTGTGGCTTCCCATGCGGTTGTGCGGTGGATTAATGTGCGTGAGTGTTGTGCTTAATGTGCCTGAGATTTGTACTTAATGTGCGTAATGTTAATATGCGTGAGCTTTGTACTTAATGTGCCAGAGTATTGTGCTTAATGTGCGTGAGATTTGTGCTTAATGTGCGTGAGTAGTTCAGAATTACAAGCTCAGAAGGAAGCAGAACAGAAAACTTACGCACATTAACGCCCAAGCTTCTTGTTACTTCTTCCTTTAATTTGGCCATGGATTCTGGATTATCAGCTACCTTCAGTGCAGTTGAATGTTTATATAGATGACGCACGCACAACAAAATTTGCACACCAACTAAGTGTAAATTTCTGTTGTATTATTCCCATAATTCTTAACCACCATAGCCGCCTCCGCATCATCATCATCAGGGAGGGGGCAATGGCTACTAGGGATGGAGAAGAAGCTGACATCCATATTTTCTGCTGCATTTTACACATTCACGCACATTAAGTACAAATCTCAGGCACATTAAACACAACACTCACGCACATTGGGTACAAATCTCATGCACATTAATTATCCGCACAACCGCACGGGAACCTTTCACTCTCTCTCTATATATATATATATATATATATATATATATATATATATATATATATATATATATATATATATAGGGTCAGGTTCCTGTGAGATCAGGTCTTCCCGTGCGGTCAGTGCGGCATACACCATTAGGTATGCATAAATGCACCACATAGTGTTTGTAAATACACCATTATGTGTGGTGTATTTTTTTTTTTTTTGTGTGGTGTATTTTTTGGCATTTCATTTTGGTGTACTTTTGAACACTGTATGGTGTATTTATGTATACCTAATAGTGTATGCCGCACTAACTGCACGGGAAGACCTGACCTCACAGGAACCAAAATCTATATATATATATATATATATATATATATATATATATATATATATATATATATTAAACTTTAAGAATTGTGCTACATTGACTAATAAAAACTTTTCGTATGGACTATACTATACATGCACGATTTATTATCAGTCTATGAATCAATTAATTTATAAATAGTTACTCCGTATATAAATATTCACTCTCAACTGGTAAATTTTAAAATTGCTATGATTTTAATTTCTTTAATAAAATACTTATTCTCCCCTTATACTTTCCCTAATATTTTTATTAATGGTGGTGTTGGCCCACCATCGACTACTTACCTGTTAGTTGTAAAACCAACAATATGAATGCTTTTAAAATTGTACATTATTCGTTGTTTAGGCCAGGAGTCTCATGGAGCTTTTGATGATAATATAATGTTGGTGGACAGGTGGAGTTATTCTCCCTAAGTTATGTTGCTACAAGTCCTTATTTTCAGATTAGTCGGAAAAAGAAGAAAGGATTAGACAAAGTAGTGATCTCTTATTTGTAAGTGGTGCTTTTAGTTGGAGCAGATTTGTCGATATTTATATAAAAGGAATAGTTAAAATAGGGATGAGTTAGAGAACTTTGTCACATGTTTGGACAATATGTAACAAATGGATGCATATACTAATCACTTGATCAATCTAGAACAAATCAACATTTGAAGTAGGACCGTGCATGTTTAACCATCAACTCAGAAAAATGGATACATATACTAATCACTTAATCAATCTAGAGCAAATCAACATTTAAAGTAGGACCGTGTTTAACCACCAACTAAGAAAAAAAAAAGTGTTTGACATATTTTGAACATGAATACTATAGGGTTAAGTTATAGTTGTCATTGGCTGCTACTCTGCTAGGCATGCGCACTGTTTAATTTACCTTTTGTTATGGTTCTTGCTTATTCAATTCTTTTTTTTTTTTTTTTTTTTTTTTTTTTTTTTGAAGGGGCTTATTCAATTCTATGTACAAGGAAAACAAATATATTCATTTATTAACATTTCCCCATATCATATATCAATCACCAATCACCAACTAAATGGACTACTTTAATTAATTGAAATTATGAAATTTAATTGATTTACTTTAATAAATTATACAACAACGATTAAGTATGCTATCTATTCATAAAATTTTGAATCTCAATTAACAAAGAAACTAACCTTGGCAGCCATAAAATATTAAAAATACTAGCTCAACGTATAACAATGTCGTCCAAATTGAACTCATACAACATATCATATAGCTAGTATATATGTGCATGATTTAAATCTAAAGTTTTAAATTGTGCAGACAAAAAAAAAAGTCAAAATGATTGGTCATTTCATGACATAAAAATTAGAACATACTAAATTACAAGTACCTCAGCAATTTATGCATGGTTTTGCGTCGGCGTACAAGGTGGTCAAGAATGACTTATATTATTGTTGCCCACAGGATTATGAAGGGCTGCGCTATTTGTTTTAGAAATTAAACGAGGAAAATGGTGTATTCATTTCTAACGGGAGTGTTTCATGCATCATAAAAATATATGTGGTCATAGAGCATTATCCCATTACTGGGGTTGAAATGAAAACATGATAAAAGGCTAATCATATATATATATATATATATATATATATATATATATATATATATATATATATATATATATATATATATACATATAGTTCTTTTCCTATTATTTTTTAGGAGCCCTCAACTCGTTGATCTATCCAAATGAATGAATCATATCAATTTTTATTACTTTTTATCTGAAAGCATGTTCCTAATTGAACCAATTTTCATATCATATATGGAAGGGAGTTTAAATGTAAACATGGTCCTCTTGTAATGTGAGAACTGATCACAACTAACCATCAATGATTGAAGATTTTAGTAAAAAAAATATAGAATTAAATTTATAAATATTACAAACTTTCAAATTTAAAATATTTATAAAACTTATCATACCCTTTCCCCCCTTATTTTTCAACAACCTCAAATGTTTATATACCTAAATGGATTGATCGATTAGCTCTCCATTTTTACATGGGATCAGAATCGATCTGTTATCACCTGAACCGTCATATGGGATTGGGATCAAATAAGAACAACTCCTAGGTGAAAACTGTGAACAAATATGATCCGTTCATCTAAGATGATCAAAGTCAAAAAATTAATAAAAATGATAAAAACATAATGATATTTCTGTAATTTTTTTGTAATTACGATTATGCATTTGAAAATGTTTGACAATGCATTTGCGGATAACAATGAAAAGTTCATTTAGAAACTCTTGTGTTTATAATTTGACATAGAGGAGAAAGGTTATGAGAATTAGGTAGTGCCTTTCATGCATTGAAAACATTTCCAAATGCACTATCATGTATTACATAAAATTACTGATAGTTAATTTGAAAGACTCTCCGCTATATTTATTTTTAAAAATGCAACTTGTTAATTTAGGGCTTGAAATATGATTGTATGACCCCTGTATTCGGATAAGGCCGGATTGAAAGTTTAGCATCAACATTATATTAGAATTATATGTTACATAATTAATTTTAATTTGGTTGATCAGAATTATGAATTGCGAATTATATATAAGTTACGCTAATTATAAATAATATAAATAATTTATAAATACAATAAATTAATTTATTAATTTTTATATAAAATCTTGTAGATATAATTAAATTGTAATCAGAAAGCTTACAAAACTAACGCATGATGCTTTGAAGCAAAATTTTCTTAGAGCTGATTTAAGCTTATCCTATCCAAAAATTTAGTTTGACCTTTGTTGTTGTTTGATAAGACAGAATGGTAGTAAAATATGGTTAATTTCAAATTAAACGTACGTACTTACGTACTTAATTTGGTGAATATGGATGTTAATTATTCATCTCATGTGAATATGTGTCATGCCCGTCAAAAATGACCTATTACCAATTTGACAACTGTGCATATAAAAATATATGTAGTTTCTGTTTTTTTTTTTTTTTCTTTTTCCTTATCGAGTGATGAGGAAAATTCGCAGCTAACTTAAGATGTGCACTGGTACCTTGTGACTTTAGGTGATAGAAGTAAGTTAGTTTAAGGCTTTACTTGGCAGAACTTATTTAGGAGCTTATAACTTATTTTAAACTACTAATAAGCTATAAGCTCTGTTTGGTAATGTTTCTAAAATAAGCTCCTAGCTTAAAATAAGAGCTTATTTTAGAACACTACTTTAGGTAACGTTTCAAAATAAGCTCCTAGCTTCTTAACTTTTTTTTTTTTTTTTCATCTTTATCCTTATTATTTTAAAGAAATGACATAATTTATCCTTCCCAATTAAAACTCTTTTCTCTTCTCCTTTACCCGCAACTTTCACCGCAAATATTATTATTATTATTATTATTATTATTATTATTATTATTATTATTATTATTATTATTATTATTATTATTATATTTGCAACAATATAATATTGCTACTTCATTATGAGATGCTAGATCATGATTATGCTAATAGTTTTATTTCAAAATGTTAATTTTTTTTAAAGACAAGATGTTAAATTTTAATATGTAAACAAAGTAATTTAAATTTTATAAAGATGTCCTTTTTAGTCTTTTTACATTTATCAGCTTATCAAAAAGTTAATTTTACCAAACACTTTCAATCATAACAGCTAGCTTAACAGCTCTTCAGTTTTCAGCTCCGAGCTTATAGCTTTTCAGCTTTCAGCTCCTAGCTTATAGCTTTTCAGCTAGGTTTGCCAAACAGAGCCTAAGTTGTTCATAGTTGATCAGCTCAAACCAAGAAGGTCAATGGATCGCTCTCACATAGGATCGAATTTGTAACATTGTGATTACTAAGCTAACTTGGTTGAATTGCCCCATAATTATAATCATCCACTTTTTTTAGTAACTGTGGAAACTCGCAGCTAATATTCGAAAGTGTACACTAAGTAAACTTTATCAATTCAGACAAAAAATACTAATAAGATGTTCTCATTAAAAGTCAAACTTGTAATCTTGTAATTATTAAAGTCAAACTTATAATCTTGTAATTATTAAATTTGCAATCTGACAAGCTTGGTTGGTTTCATCCATCTCTCTTCTAGTCTCCACTGCCTGTTGGGTCTTGTTTTGTTTGGTTTCTTTGCTTTGTTTTCTTCTTTCAATTCTTAGTGGGTAAATAAACCATCTAATAAAATAATTTACTCTACCAATTAATGCTATTGAATTTTTTTTTTTTATTACAAAGGAAGAGGGATATCCATACAAACTACGCCTACACTAAGGCTCAAAACTTAGATCTCCCACATAGGGGAGTAATTCTATATCAGTGGACCACAAGCCAGGGAATTAATGTTATTGAATTTGATATTACAATATTCCTTTTAATCCTAAAAATAACAAAAAAAAATAGAAATTAAAATTGCAATATCCGTCCCTCAATTGTTACACATTATTATATATGATAATATCGCTATTTCATTTTTTTTTATGTTGTCATTCAACTATTTAGTGAACAGACAATTTAGTCCCTCTAGTAACGGAGTTTTTGAACAATATTCATTATTATTTGTATTTGTATTTGTAAAATGCTTTTTACCCCTACAAAAACTATTCAAATGTTCCAATAATAAATTCTAAACATAATCAGTCTAGCAACTCTATTACCAAATGGACTAAGTTGCCATTCATTTTTTTTTAATGCACATGTCCCGAGTTTGCCTAATGTACATTCTAGAATTGTAGCTTTTCATGTTTTTTTTTTTTGTCATTTAAAATTGTACATTCTAGAATTGCATGACATGAAATGATTAAAATTAAGTATGATTATACATTAGTTACTTTCCTATATAGGAAGTCATTGGATCGAGTCTCAGTAAAATGATGTTAACTCTTTGTGCGTCAACATATTAAGAAAATATAGATGAACAAATACTACAATGTAATAGAGTCAGTAGTCTTCAAAAAATACATTATTTAAAAAATAAAACTATTTGTAAACCTCAAAACTAAATTATAAAAACCACACACTCGAATTAAAAACATTATCTTAACTGAGATTCACAAATGTTAAAGCAACAAAATAGGCGTCGGGCACCATCCATAAATCCTAATAAATCTTAGGGAAAATGAAATTTTAGTCCCTCATCAATTGTTCTTTGTTAGCGATTTTAGTTTTTAATTTTTTTACTGTTGCAATATAAACTCCTAAATCTTAATAAACGTTACAATTTTAACCCTTGAAGCAATAAAATTATTAACTATAATTTTTTTTTTTTACTTAGTACATACGTATTTTAGTACTTTTTAATGTTTCTTCTTTAATTACAATCTTGTTTAGTCTCGATGTTGTATATGTAAAATAAAAAAATATGATTTTAACTGAGTCATGTAGGGAAAATAGGGACAATGTTTCACAATTAAAAAGAGAAAATTTAGTAAAGTGTTGCCAAATCTCTATTTTGCATATGAAATACCAAAACTGACAATGTTATAAAGAACAAATATAATAAAATTTTAAAATATTCATATACTAAGTAAAATTTTGATAGAGTTTAATAATTTTGTTGCCAACTATCATGTAGTGTAATGGCATCTCGGTTACCATTCCAAATGAGTGGTCATATGCTTGAACCTTGGTGATGGGGGCTTAGATTCTTTGGGCTGAAAATGTTTGAGAAAGTATATAACAAATATTACCTTTTAAAGAATCATGAATATTTCAAAAAACAAATAGTTTTGTTCTTCTAGGGTTAAAAATGCAACATTTGTTTTAAGAATTAGGGATGTATATTGTCACGGTAAAAAATTAGGGACTAAAATCGCTAGTATTCAACAATTTAGATACTAAAATTACATTTTTCTCTAAATCTTAGTAATTTGGCTAGTCAACATCAACAATAGCCACAATTCCTTTTAATTTGCTACCTTCCTCAAAGCTACTGAAATTAATAATGTAATTAAAGGACCATTTAAGGAACTAAAAAATTTGTGTGCACTACATTATAAGCAAGAATCTTGACTTCCTAGCACCAATAAGTGAAGGAATATAAGCAATAATATATACTCCGTAGTACATTGAAGTAATTTAAGTACAAAATTTAGTTCACATGACAATAACTTTTCCCACTTGTGTTGTGTTAAACACGCGTTTGGAAACCCGAAAATTATTTCTGGAAATCGTTTATCGAGTTTTCAGTGTTTAGTTAGATGGAAAAAATGGAAGTCAATGAAAAATAGGAGTGTGGTCAATGAAAAATAAGGGTGATTTTTTAAAAAATGACTTCTCCTTTTTTTGGGAAAGTCATTTTTCGTTTGTAACAGTGGAGCAGTCAATCATCCACCGCTACCGCTACCGCCACCACCACCACCTACCATCACCACCACCCACCACCACCACCTTCATTGTATATTTTAAATATTTAAAATTAAAAATAATTATGCTCATTTTTCATAAAATGAACCAAACACATCAAGACACTATTCTAGAATGCAACCAAACACTGGGAAAAAAATATTTTCTAAAAAAAGACTCATTTTCCAGAAAACATATTTCAAAAAATGTTTTTCAGAAGTCATTTTCATGCTTTCTAAACACACTCTTATACTGCTTTGGCGAATGAGATATGAATCCCAGATTAATACTAAGAACAACCTAGGATTTGGTGAAAGAGATTAGGTTTTGAATGAATTGCCATTTTTAGTGGAATATTCATTCAAGAAACTTCATGCCTCACTTCCATTTATTGATGTGTGTGGCTTTTGGTTTGGAATATATAATTGCACCATCTTGAGCAGTAGAGTGTAGATTAGATTGGGATAAGATGTTATTAATTGAGTAAAATTCTATCAAGGCAGTGAATAAATAATGCATTATTTTTGTCCCATTTATGATTAATTTGATTATATATGATTTGTATTAGGAAGTATCATATATCAAGTGATTTTGATTGTATTTTCTTACTAATCTTAATTATAATAAAGTCATATGGTCTTGTGAAAATTAAATGTTAATATTAATGGTTAAATGTTGGTATTAACAACATTTAATTTTCACAAGACCATATATATATATATATATATATATATATATATATATATATATATATATGAATTGCTACTTATGTTGATATGATATTAGGTTATGTATTTTTTAATAAATAATATTATTATAATGTTGTTCAATATTCATTCCGTACATCGCATGGGTAGCATATTAGGAGTAGACATACTCAAGATCAAATATGTATACCGCTAGCTACGATTAATAATAGTAACTTTTTGTATCATACTATTTTCAATTATTAAATTAAATATTGTAAATACAATATCATAATTATTTTTTCATATACTTAATAAAAATGTAATTTTAAACAATTAAATTGTGGTTCATGTTTTCTTCTTTTGTACTTCAAATACCATTATTAAAAACATTTTTTTACCTATTCTAACATTACAAACAAATCTTTAATATTTAGTCCGTGCATCACACGAGACAATACTAGTATTTCTATTAAGTGACTAGTGAAATCCGCAACAAACTAAAAATGTTAATATTAAGCAATACTAAAAATTAAAATGACAATAGCATTTTAAATTGAATTGATTATTCCTTTCAAAAAAAATTAATTGATTATTTAAAAATTGTAAATTTTATTATTTTTAATGTAAGGTAAATTATTTAACATTAATACACGAAAACTATCAATTCATTACTTTTATTATTGAACGCATAATTAATTATAACCGAAAAAAAAAATAAAAATATAATTAACTATTTAAAAGCATTCAAATAACCATATTAAATAACAAATTCTTAAAGTCTTCTTTGTACACAGCATTTATGGTGAACGCACTACTTTGTCCATACTCCACAGTCGCCAGTAGCTAATATCTTAATAACATTACTACAAATAACACTTTTAACATTAATTTTTTTTTTTTTTTACATATTTAACGTTGGTTTTCTTTCGACGTCGATCTGGTAGATGTAATAAATAAAAGATACGACATCGATTACATAAAAACCGATGTTATATATATTTTTAAAATTTTTAAAATTCAACATATGACGTCGGTTTTTAGTAAAAACCAGCGTCGTATATTTTTACAATTTTTAAAATTCACCATACGACATCTATTTTTTTTTTTTTTTTACTAAAAATTGATGTCTTATTTTTTAAATAAATAAATAGATTAATTAATTAATATACGACGTTGGTTGCTGAATTTTAAAAATTTTTTAAAAAATCGACCTCGTATATTAATTTAATTTTTTTTAAAAAAAATAAACGATTTAAAAAACCAACGTCGTTTATTTTTTTTTTTTAAATTATAATACGACGTCGGTTTGGTTAAAAACCGGCGTCGTTTAATTTATTGTATTTTTTAATTATTAAATTTATTTTATGATTTTCAACCAAAATTTGTATAATTTTCACAATTCACATTAATTTTCAGAATCTATGCAGCAATTTGACATTCAAAATCTCACAATTGAATAATCTAATAAATTTCTCAATTAATCAAACTCACAAATATTATCACAATTAGTCAAGCTAATAAATTCTACAATTGATAGTAATTAATAATATAATAATTTGAAACTTAAATGATCAACATCAACTAAAGAAGCATTTTATTAACTCATTCATCAGTAAGCAACTTAGACCATGTATCTCTCACTTTATCAATCTCTTGTTGAATGTAAGGCAATCTTCCTTGTCTCTCATAAATCTACAATGTTGAAAAGAGATAAATAATAAATAAGCTAGTATTTTCAAAAATTTGAAGGAGAAAGATATTTTATTAAACTACTTGAGATAAATAATAAATAAGCTAGTATATATTTATTTATTTATTTACAGTAATTCAAAATATATTAAACTATAATCTTTAAATTTCCAATAATTCCTAAAATTCAAACTATATTAACATTAATTCCTAAAATTAAAAATAATTCAAAATATAATAACAATAATTCCTAATATACCCAATATTTCTTAAAATTTGAAATATAATAACAATAATTCCTAAATTTCAAAGTGTATTAACATTAATTCCTAAAATTCAAAATAAATTAATAATAATTCTTAAAATACACAATAGTTCTTAAGATTCGAAATATATTAATCTCTAAAATACAAAATAATTCTTAAAATTAGAAATATATTAAAAATAATTCCTAAAATACGCAATAACTCTTAAAATTCAAAATATATACACAAATAATTGAAAATATATTTAAAATGATTTTTAACTCATAAAAATTTAAAAATTAACACAAAAATTTAAAAATATATAAATCTTACAATGTGGTGGCGATGGTGGGGCGACAGCGAGTGGGAGAAAGATGGGTGGTGGCGACGACGACCGAAGACAACCAATTCAGAGGCAGCCGTGACGACGTGGCGGGGAGGTGGTGGTTCGAAGACGGTGGCAAGGAGGCGGTTGGGAAGAAGAATGAAGAGGAGTGGTGGCGCAACGGAGGTTTTTCGTGTATAGAAGAACACTACTACTTTAGATATAAGCGAATGATTTTTTTTTTAATAGCTATACGACATCGGTTCGATGAAGAACCGGCGTCGTATAGTATTAATTTTTTTTTTTAATAATAAGTTACAACGTCGGTTCAATGATTGAACCAACGTCATATCGTGAATTTTTAAAAAAATGTGAATACTATACAACGTCAATTATATTAAAATCGACGTCATATAGGTTAGTATATCAAAGAACCGATCAACGATATTCGCAGAATAAGAATTTTTTTTGAACATGGCTACTCGACATAATTCGTGCCTCCAAAATATAATTTTTCGGTCAATTAATAATCAACCGAGTACTATCACACAGCTTAAGTGAGTGATCTATATTCCTCAATCTCTACTTATCCTATCACCACCCAATATTTACTTGTTATCTCATCACAACTGTTATTCATACTATATCTACATATCCACTAATATGACTACATATAATATTATTTTTTATTTTTTACTCTACATATATTATTAGGGATGACAGTAGGTAAATACTCATCTAATAGTCCCTTTCAATTGTGAATCCAAATACACTTAGAACTACTTGAATATGATTGAATATTACATGTACTCATTCTAAGCTCAATTGACACAACCCTATAGCATACACACAACCGAATATGGGGATTCACAACTACCTCAATCCATTTCAACTTGACTATCAACTATTCAAACTTGTCCTATTAGGATTATGAAGGCCAATCACCCAATATTATTTTATCTATTATCATCCATTGATAATATTCCTATCATTCAAATTGAATATAACAAATTAACACTTAAAATTTTAAATATTCGGAATAAAATTTAGATATAACTTACTCAATTCAATGCACATACATGACCATCCAATATTTATTATTTCAATCACACATCTTAAACTCAAAGAGGCAATTTTTTTTACTCGTATTAGTGTTAAATTATATAATATATAAAATGTAATTGTATAGGCCGATTATCACTTTAGATTTTTAATTGAGAAAAAATACAGCATTCAATTTAATATAAAAATATAAATGTATAATTAACTATTAATTTATTTGTTTAGTTAATGTGAAACACATCCTTGGTTGGTACTTTGTGCAAAATAATTCCACTATGAGTACTTTGCTCACTAGAGATTTTATTATTCAGCCCAACTTTCTTTGGGCCTGTGGCAGCGCCGAGTTCGGTCCAAAAATAATATTTTTATTGTATTCCATTAGTCCGAATTTTCACAGCCCGAATGAGCTAAATAGCATGAGCTTGGGTTTGTACTTGAACTAGAGTATGCATATGCATAGACAGGCCCAAATTCTGTTTGTAGGCAAATTATGTTGTGGTCACGGTTTCAAAACGGTGTCGTTTTGGTGGAAAACAATGCCGTGTCAATTTTAAAAATAATAATAATTTCTTTCGCTGTTAATGGCGTTTGTCTTCATATTCGGCAGTTTTCTTCCCAAACTCTATGTTTACAATTATAGAAGTCTATGTTCATAATTACTGAACTCTATGTTAATTATAGAACTCTATGTTCATAATTTTTGAATTCTATTTTCATAATTTTAGAATTTCATATTCACAATTATTGAACTCTATATTCACAATTACAGAACTTTATGTTCATAATTATAGAACTCTATGTCCATAATTTTTGAACTCTAGAAGTCTATGTTCATAATTACTAAACTCTATGTTCATAATTTTTGAACTCCATATTCACAATTATTGAACTCTATATTCACAATTACGTAACAGTATATTCACAATTTTTTATGTTGTTGAATACTTTTGACAAAATTTTTTTTAAAAAAAAAAACTAATTAGTGGAGGAAAAACGGCGCCACTAACATTCAAATTTGAAATAAAATTAGATTCAATATGGATAATTAAATTCAATATTATCATTCATTCAAGCACCGTTACTCCCGAATTGTAGAACGGCGTCGTATTGAACCCGTGTCCATGACATAACAGTCCCATAGCAGTGAATTGGGCTGTAGTGCATCTCTTTACATGGGCCTCACTTCGCATAATTGGTCCAGTGGATCCTAAATCTTAATGCTTGCGAATTGCAATATACCAATTTTACAATCTTTGGAGTTGTGTCGCTAACTACTGAACTACATCATTATTGTGGATTATAATAATCCACCTGAAAGGTGGATTGTGATCTATATTGTGAGGTTGATAACTAACATACATATTTAATTTTATTATATTAAAGATTGATTTTTTGAAATATGTATTTTTAGTGTATTATTATCTAAAAATTAATTTATAATACATAAAAAATAAATATTTAATATATTAAAAGTGAACGTGTATAAGTAATTTATTTTATAATGTAAAGGCCAGATGGATAATGATAGATGTTTAAACATCAACTTTTTTTTTTTTAACATCAACCTTTTTAAAATTAACATAATTAAAAATAAAAAATTAGAAGTATAATATATAATATTTATTATCAATAATTTTGTGGTTTAGTGGTACGGAGCCGAAATGGAAATTCAGTAATACTTATGAGAAAAGAACACGTTTTGTGCGAAATCCTTAAACCTGTTTCACCTGTTTGCTAAGCCTCTCAAGTCTCAACCTTATGTTGTGTCGGATTCTCCACGGGTTTCCTTGTTTGAGTCGGCGAAGCTTCCTAAGCTTTCTTTTTACTTCTCTTCATACAATTGTTATTCTCATCTCACTCTCTCTCTCATTTCTACGCTTATTTTTTTCACACAATTTTTATTAATTTCATTAAAGATTCAAAGCTCTCATCTTTCTGTGTAATGGGTATCTGGGACTCTTTTCTCAACTGGCTTCGCAGGTATATATATTTTTTCCTTCTGTTTCATATATTTGTTTTCAAGAATTTCCAGATTAATTGATTTCTCATTAATTACGGTGTTTTCGGCCCAGCAATAGCAGAAAGCCAAATAGTTTTTTTTTTCCCCCCAATTTGTGGCTTTATCAGAAGGAGAATTAAATAGAAAAAAGAAAAACTTTTGTTTTCTTTAAATTTCTTGGCGTTAGCTATGGTGATTTATAGTTTCTTAGCTCACAGCTCTGCTCTAATGTTGTCGGCCGCTAATTTGTTTGGACTAATTTTGGTTAAACTTAACCTCTGTGGTTGATGCTTTATCGCTCAAATATATGAATGTTGTATTTGTCAAAACTTCAAAGAGGGAACTATGATTGTAGTTTAATGAACTATGATTGATGCTTGGTGGGATGTTTGTTTGATTTCATCTTCTGGTTTAGCTTAGCTTGAGGATCTTTAATGAGTTTATTAGTGACAACATTCTCTGTTTAGGAATTAGGATGATGATGATGATGGACATTATAAACAGTTGGTGAAGCCAACAATGTTGTCTATGAAACCTTAAATCTTGCTCGATTCTGTTGTTTATGCACTCTGCTTGAGCCATTTCGGGATTAGCATTAAAAGAGGCTGTTAGGTAAAAAGAAGGGACTATAATCATCATTTTGCAAGATGTGTTCGTTTGATTCTTTTATAGGTTTGAGTGACAGCTAAACGCTTCTTGCCTGAGTATCATATGCGAGGCGTGATCCGTAATGTGTTTACAGAATCCTTAATTGAAACAACACCTAATTAACTTTTATTTTTGTAGTGTATATATGTGTTCAAACTTCAAAGTGTTGTTGGTGCAAAAGAAAATAATGGTGGATGTTTGGTAAATAGTTGATAGCTGATAGCTGATTGGGTTAGTGGGTTTACCTAGTTGATAACATTAGCTGATTATAGAAAAATGTTTGGTAAATTAGCTGTTAGTTGATAATTGATTACATATAATTGACTTTCTCAAAAAACTGATTGAAAAAGCTGCTTTGAATTTTAGTGTTTTGGAGCAATAAGCTGTGAGAAAAAGATAATTAATCAAACACTCGTATTGGTTGTCTAACCAAGTCAAACAGCTAATAGTGGTCAAACAAGCCAAATTGACTGACAGGCTAACTATTTTACCAAACAGTGCAATATCTTTTGTCTCCTACATTTATGTTAACAAGAATGACAACATTAATCTGTGTTTTTTGAATTCCTTGTCTCCGTGTCAGTCTATTCTTCAAACAGGAGATGGAACTATCTCTTGTCGGACTTCAAAATGCAGGGAAGACATCTCTCGTTAATTCCATTGCCGTAAGTGCATTTCATCTTTCTCCAAATCCACATCCTGTTCTTTCCTTTATATCCTAATCGATTTTTTAACATATTTTTCGGTGTTGTATCCATCAGACTGGGGCCTACAGTGAGGACATGATTCCAACCGTAAGTATATTGTTCTAATTATACAACTCAAATAACACATCTTTAGTTTTAGGAATCGGGTTTTCTTAGTACAATTCTTTTCAAAGCCAGGTTGGATTTAACATGCGTAAAGTGACTAAGGGAAATGTAACCATCAAACTTTGGGACCTTGGAGGGCAACGAAGATTTCGCACCATGTGGGAGCGCTACTGTCGCGGTGTCTCCGCAATAGTGTAATTCCTTCATCTCTACTTCTCTTATTTATTTCGTCACGTGAACATCTTCAAATCAATACCCTTTTTACCTATAAAATCTAGGGCAGGTATATTAATTAATAATGATGATTAAGCCCACAGGATTCACTTATTGCTTCTTCTGATACTAAATTGAAGGATGTGCTTTGATAGCGAGACTATACATTTGTTATTTTATATATATAAATGTGCAGTTTTGCTATCAGGTTAAATTTTTAGTTGAAACGGAACACATTGTACAACTAAGTTGAACTTATTTCATCTCTTGGCGCAAAACAGGTATGTGGTTGACGCTGCTGATCGCGATAGTGTCCCTATATCTCGAACTGAGCTTCACGACCTCTTGACGAAACCTTCATTGACCGGAATCCCCTTGCTTGTACTCGGGAACAAAATCGACAAATCGGAAGCTCTTTCCAAGCAGGCACTGGTTGATCAATTGTAAGCATTTGAGCATTTACTTACGTATTCTGCCTTTTTAATCTCCCTCGCTCTTCTAGCCATTATTGTTTGATGCCATTGTTTCAGGGATCTTGATTCAATCAAGGATAGAGAGGTTTGCTGCTACATGATCTCCTGTAAAGAATCTGTAAATATAGATGCGGTTATTGATTGGCTTATTAAGCACTCCAAGACGGTCAAATGAAGCCCCTATTGTATGTGGAACTATTTTAGCCAAAAATCTACATTACCTTGGGAGTGCAGTGATTGCAGTAAAGACATTTTTATTTATTTATTTATTTTTATTTTTACCATAGTTAGAGACACCACCATATTTTTATTTTTTTTTATTTGTTCCATGCAAGTTTTTTTTTTTTTTAAATGACAAGAAATATAAAAGCCCTGTTTGATAATTAATATAGTTAGTTATTAGTTAATTTTGGCTTATTTGATCATTATTAGCTGTTTGACTTGATTAAACAATCAATATGAGTGTTTGATTAATTAGTTTTTTATAATCGCTTATTGCTTCAAAATGTTAAAATTTAAAATGTTGTTCAAAAGGATTTTTTCGATTAGCTTTTTGATACAGTAATTTGACATGTAATCAATTATCAGCTAATAATTAATTTATTAAATATTTTTTTTATAATAAGTAATTTATTAAATATTTTTTATAATAAGTTAATATTATTAACTAGTCAAATTCACTAATTCAATCAGCTAACAGTTGTTTGTTAGCTGTTTACTAAACACTCCAAAGTAAAATCTTTAATTATATATCCCCGTTGGATGATTAAATGGTTCTATAATTTATACAATACACAATACAAAATTATGAAAACTAAGAACAAATGCAGAGTATTGTAATACCAAAATAGGAGTAGTACGAGTACCATTTAGGGTCAATATAATGATCTCCACTAATATAATAATATTGTATTATATTATCCTAGGATTATAAATATTAAGAAAAGAAATTACAAAATACTTGTACTACATCTGCTTTCCAAATCGACAGCTGATGAAGAAGTTTCCTCTTCCTCTGGAAGCATAAAATTGAACTCCAATAATGCATTATTCTTGGGTGGTTGTGGGGAGATAATGTTGGATGATTTGCCTACAGGGTGGCTATATGGACTCCCAGCATAGATCAATCTGCATTTTTAATCATGGAAAAATAAGTTTAAGGAAAAAGGAAAAATCATTAGATTTGATAATATATAACATCTAAACCTTATTAGTACACTCAACATTAAAGATTAATGTTTTCCAGCATCTATATATGATGATACCTGTGTTTGCGCTTCTCCAAGAATCTGGCCAAGGTTGCTTTGCGAGCCATAGCCAATGCTGCATTATATTCATCACAATAATAATAATAATAATTATTATTATTCTTCTTGTTAAATATAATTGAATGTGAAGAAAAGCATTGTACTCAGATCATTTTATATAAAACAAACTTTAACAAGGATCGCGGGATTGTACCTCCTTTACCATAAAATTCGAAAAAATTGTCAGGAGGAGGAGGAGGAGCGAGAGTTTGTATATTTTGACTTAGAATTTCTGTTTCAGTTAGAGCGTTTATAGTTTCAATATTCATGGCCTCAGTCTTGGATTGATTAACCATCTTCATGATCAACTCAGCCTAATTATTTTAAAAAAAAATCAATCAAATTATGTTAAGGGTGAACCAACGGTCCAGATCAGAGAAAAATAGTTAAGAATATAATGTGTGTACAGCAATGGATAAAGATGTGTGTTACCTTTTGTGGGGAGATATGGTTAAAAAAATGAACCCCACCGGAGTAGAAGATGGTCATTGGGGCTGTAGCCTGTTGGTTTGAGCTGCTAGGAGTATCATGCTCATATCTAGGGAGTGTTCCCCCTAAAAAGTCCTGTCATGTTCAACATAGTCCAACAATTAAAAATTGAAACATGTTTTAATTCTTTTCTTCCTATCAACCAAATATATATTTATATGCGATTGTTCCCAGATTAACGGTCAGCATGAGTTCATAATTTTTATCTAAGCGTCTATTCTTATTTAATCCAATGAATACATACAGACATATACATATATATATATATGTGTGTGTGGGTAAAAAATTTCATAGTTTAACATCATTTTAAGTATTCTTTAAAAAAAAAAAAAAAAAAAAAAACCAGGACTATATGGTCTAATGGTACCCAGGTTGGAATGAGTTCGAGCCTCAGTGGAGGTGTTATTGATTCTTTGTGTGTTAGTAGGTTGAGAAAGTATATGAACAGATACTACAATGTAATAGAACCAGTAGCTTTCAAAAAAAAAAGTATTCTTAAAAAAAAAAAAACATCATTTTAAGAAGAAACAAAAAAATCCCTTCAAAGGAACAACAATAATTCTTTAAAAAGGAGGTCAAAGTATTATTGACTAAAATAGAAAACGTCTAACTGGATTCATCCAGTAAATTTTTTAAAAAATACTCCGTAGCAATTTGCAGATTTTCCAAACCTCTGACTTTTTTTTTTTTTATCGAATCATTAATTTTATAAAATTTTATCCAAAAGTAAATATATACTCCGTATTAATTAATATTCACGCATAACAAAGTTAAACTAAATTTAGTCAAATTAATTATTATTAAAAAAAAAAAAAAAAAAAAAAAAAAAAAAACCTGAAAGACAAGATTCTGTGGCGGAGGGGCTGTGGAAAGCGATAATTCCGGTGGCGGAGAAACAAAATACGAAAACGGCCACTGCATCGCTGAGCCGCCTGTCATTAAAAAAATTAGTAAAAAAAAAAGAAATTAATATATTTGGAGTATATATTTTTCCTTTCAGAATTTAAGGTTAGTAAAATATAATTTCCTTAGTTAAAAAAATAAAATAAAATAAAACCTGGACTAGTGTTGGACTGTTGTTTCACCATTTCTGGGGAGCTCTTCTGGTTCAACTTCACCTTCAAATTTTTCTCCTTTTTAGCTCCCTTTTTCATCTTCGATCTTCGATTCCCAGAAAATAATTTTAAAAGAAAGAAAATAAAAATATTATATATATCTTGAAATCATCGAGATTACTTATATGTATATATATTCTTATACGAGAATAAATAGATGCATTTTTGTGAAGGAAAGCATTGCTTTGTAAGTTTATCAGTCATATACTAATTATTTCTTTTTTGTGATTTTTTTTTTCTTTTAACAAAATGAAAAACACGTGCTTAGACACAGAACGGGGGCCCCACCCCCGAGACGCCCAAGTCAGAAATGCTTTCAAGGCGAAACCAACTGCACGTACGGGCATTGTGTTTTGCATGTGCGAATGTTTAAAAATAAGAAAATTAAATTATATATTTGCCAAACACCTTGTGCTCAGATGACATGTTGTGACTTTTTCATATGGGAGGTTATGAGATCAAATTTTAGTGGAGGTAGTGTTGATTCTTTATGTTTTAACAGATTGAAAAAGTATAAATGAATAGATATTACAATGTAATAGAGTCAATAACTTTCAAAAAAATTATATATTTGTACTCCGTATAAAATATTGAGATAATGATGAAATAAATTCTCAATTTTTTAAAAATATAATTAGATCTATCAGGCTCAAAATCTATTAAAACTCACAAAAATAAAATTAACTCTTTATTTAAGTAATTATTTAGTAGTGTCTTAATTTTATAAAATGCGTCATCCTATGTGAAAATATTTTTTGACATAGACAATTATATGCTAATAATATAGTAAAAATTTGAATAGACATTTTATAATATTCAATATACATATCTAGGGTTGATGCATCAATGGTTTAATAATAATAATAATAATAATAATAATAATAATAATAATAATAATAATAATAATAACAACAACAACAACAACAACAACAACGATAACAATTACAACAACAACTCTTAGCTAATTAAGTAGCTTGTAGCTCAATGACACTTCTGTGACTCTTTCAAATGGGAGATCACATGTTAAAGGTATTATAGATTAAAACCTTCACTATGAAGAATTTCCCTCCGTGTTAGAAGGGCATTATATTGTTACACATACTAGGTCAATGACAATGATGAGGTAAGATCTACTAGTGGATATGTTTAAACTATGGGCTTAGATGGTATTACATAGAAATTAACCAAGAAATCGTGCATAGCTAGGTTAAGTATGAAGGTGGAATTCATATATAGCTCTGAATCGGACCTAGTAGGATATGAGGTTGAGTGGTTAACTAAATTTATTAGCAAATGTACCTTTATGGGGTATCTAGCACCTTTTGTACCTATGCATTATGATTCACAAGCTACCATTTGCATTGCGAAAAACATAGTCTATAATGGGAAAAGAGACATATACGAGTGAGATATGAGTCTGTAAAACAATTAATTGTGAATGGGGTGATCAGAATGGAAAATGTAAAATCTGAAAGGAATGTTGTTGATCATTTCACAAAAGGTCTAAATAGTCAATATCTGATATGTCAAGGGAAATGGGTTTGAAACCCTTTGAGGTGAGGAATTCATAATAGATACATACCACTTTTGTGGTCAAATGAAGTCATGGAAAAACTCAAACAAGTACTAAATTTACTCGTATTTGTAAAACTGAACCAACGGTGAGGGTGAACATAATGTTCTTAATGACTTGATAACCGCTAGAGGTGGTATGTGTTGAGACAAACTTGATCTAGTCACCTATAATACTTGGGTGTGAAGGCAACATTGATCTTCTATGGAGGACATAGAGTACGTCTTTCTAGAGCATATATGAGTAATTTAAAGTTAAAAAAAAAAAAGTCAAAAGAGGTATTGACTTTCACAAAACCTACAACTTTCAGAGGTGCATGGCACGTCAAGTTCAAAACTTATATGTCGGATAGTTCAAGAGATATCTCACTCTCTAAGAGATAGTTACACAATGTCACTATGTGTTAGTTCAAATTTTTCAACAGTAACATTAAAAGTATCATTTCTAGTGAACAAGTGAATCAAACTTTCAAATTTCAATTAATAATTTGTGGGAGATTATATTATTAGAGAAATTATAGTCGAAATTTACCTTTGATTTTTGTTGTTGTTGCATTTGAAATGAGAGAAGCAACATGACTTGTGGATTAATGTGGTTGGAGAATTCCATCCATAGATGCTAGCTTTAGAATATAAAGGAGTGTTTTGTTCATCCATAGCATATCTCTTAAGCCCATTCTAACACAATCTTCCTCACATCCTCTTCTTTGTGAGCCAATGTTTTCTTGTCTGAGCAAAAACAAGTTTGATTCTACCTACGTTAGCTAGGGCGGCTCGTTCGCATACTGATCCGCGTTGTTGAATTTCTACTTTTCCTTCTTGTATTGCTTCGTTATTATAATAAATTTTTTGGAGGTTTTTGTCAAAAAAAAAAAAAAAAAAAGTTTGATTCTACCTACGTTTACGTAATCGTAGCACTATATTAACCTTGTGGAGTGGGAAATTGCTATTGCTCTTAGGGGCCGTTTGGTTCACGGAATGTTAGATTACCTTAGGGAATGTTAGATTGCTGGGAATGTTAGATTCATGTGTTTGGTTAAAATTGAGGTATGTAATATAATCATGTTTGGTTTAGGGTTATCTTATATATATATATATATATATATATATATATATATATATATATATATATATATATATATATGTAAATATGTTAAGGATATTATACTATATAGAATTAAAATGACAAAATTTATAAATATCCAAGGTTATCTTACATAACCTTAGAAAATGAAGGGAATCACATTCCCTTCAAAATCCTATGTGGAGGGAATGTTTCATTCCCTGGGAATGTTATATTCCCTCCGAGAATATGAACCAAACACAAGAATGTAAGCTCGGGAATGTCACATTCCCTTGGTTATGTAATATAACCTGAACCAAACGCCCCCTTAACGTAATGTTCCTAAACACTGCTCTTAACGTAATGTTCCTGAATATGTACCATGTTTTTTTTTTTGTGTCAAGGTCCCAAGAGGCACAATTACTCCATTGTTATAGAATATATACCATGTTTTTTTTTTTTTTTGTCAAGATCCCAAGAGGTACTTTTAAGCTCGAACCATACTTAGATTGGGGTCAAATTAATTTTTTCATACGAGAGGAGGTTCGAACTTCCAACCTTTCTTAAGAGACAAAAGTGTACAGCCATTCATGCCAATCAAGCTTGTTTATGCGGTGTTAGCGGAGATTAATGTTAGCTATTTGGGCTGAGGTAAAAGCAAAAGTGTAGACCCAAAGATGAGCGCACATGTTTAATGTTTTCCGTGTTCAAACGACGCATAGTCGCATAGGATTGGGGACAATAACGTTTCATCCTTAGCATCATTTAATTGGATAAGCATGTGGCCAACATCTTTGCAAAATTTGAAGCCACGTGGTCCTCTAATAACCCCTCTCACCCTATCCTCGAGCAGGCGGTGTATAATCCAATTAACCCCACGAAATTCAATTCATTCCATTAATTAGTTTGATTCCACATTTAATATAATATTTACATTTTTTAAAAACTCTGATTTCTTATTCGTTCAATTTAAAAATCAGTCCACTCGAATGCATATCATATCATCTCAACTCTCAACTTATGTCGGGGCCTGGTTGAATTTTAAATGTAGACTCTAATATATATTTATTTTTAATATATTGTAGACTCTGATATATATTTATTTTTAATATATTGTAAATTTATTTTTAATAAATTTATTATATTTTAATATATAATTATTTTTAGTGTATTATACGTCAAAATATATCACTAAATATGAGTCCATACAAAAAATTAATATCTATTAAAATTTTATATTACGATATAAATCAAGAATCACAGTATGACTGATTATTTCTAAAATTATCTAATTTAAATAATCCAAACAAAAAACCAGCCAAACAGCAATAGTTATGCTGTGGAGCTGTGTTCACCATGTGTATGGTGAACACGACATAAATCCATCTTTGGGTCTGGAGGGACTATCTTCCTTCCTTTGTTTCGTCTACAGTTTAATGCAATCTGATTTATTTAGCTTTCAAAAAAAATATTGTAGATTCATAATTTCTGTACTGTAGATTCATAATATCTGTACTGCGAAGACGAAATAATGTAATTGCGAAGAGAGAAACGTCGTTAACAATAAATGAGAAACAAAATTATGAATCTACAGTATAGAAATTATGAATCTACCCTTATATTTAGTATGCGCATAGTGAACATGTTTAATTTGCGGCCAAACAGGCACATGACCATATCCAGGCCCACAAACCAAATTTGGTCCAAAACTAACGTTTCAAAGATTATCTTCACACCAAACTCCATCAGCCATTGGCCACCACCGTCGGCCTAACAAGACCCCCACCGCCACTTCATCCTTGCCAAATATAAATACTGTATAATTTTATCTAATTTTAAGAAAAATATTTTTTAAAATCACGAATTGTCTTGAGTAAGTTAGTATTATATTTAGACTAATTTATATTTGTACTGGATCACTCCAATTAATGAATAAAGTGTTGGTCATATTATTCATTCCATATAGAAAGGATGGTTTGAACACTCAACCTCTCTTAAGTGATGAGAGTGTATGACTATTCACACTAACCTAGCTGATTAATTTCAAGAAAATTGTTAAACACATTTACCAATTACCATTGACAATAATTTATAATCTTATATGATAGGGAGTGATTGTTTGTAATAACGTAACTGATAAAAATAAACGTGCATAGCATGGCTTAATTTAAAAGGTAAAAATTTGTGTGAGACCTGTTTCACGGATTTTTATCTGTGAGATGGTTTAGGTCAAATGTTACCATTTATCAATCCACCAATCAGACACAAAAAAAGCGGAGAAATACATTGAACGGGCAATTGTACGCGGAAGATGGGATGGGTCAAAATGGAACATTGGATACCCAACTGGCATACGGGTAAGGGATACATTATTTCATATTTAGCCCAAACTATAATCAATCAATAGTTATGCTGTGCAACCGAATGCACCATGCGCATGGTGCATACGATGCAAAACGACGTTGTTTTGATTAAAAACGCGCGTCCCACTTAAAAAAAAATCAGGTTTGATTCTCGACAATAGCATTATTGTGGATATATAGTTATGAATTTCTGGATATATAGTTATGAATTTATTGATATTTAGTTCATTCATTGTGGATATTTAGTTCATTCATTGTAAATATCTACTTCATCCATTCACTGTGGATATATAGTTATGAATTTATGGATATATAGTTATGAATTTCTGGATATATATATAGTTATGAATTTATGGATATTTAGTTCATTCATTGTGGATATTTAGTTTAATCATTGTGGATATTTAGTTCATTCATTGGGGATATTTAGTTCATTCATTGTGGATTTTTACTTCATTCATTCACTGTGGATATATAGTTATGAATTTGTGGATATATAGTTATAAATTTATGGATATATAAAATGCTATTGCCGGGAATCGAACCTGATTTCTTTTTTTAAGTGGGACGCGCGTTTTTTAACCAAAACGACGTCGTTTTGCATCGTATGCACCATGCGCATGGTGCATTCGATTGCACAGCATAATTCACTATTTTAGAAGTAATCCACAATTCAACGTAGAAAGAAGGGATGAATGTGTAATGTGTTGATCTATTACTAAACTTAGACCAAATCAATAACTAAAAGAGAGTTGTACGTGTTAGAACACCTACTATACAATAAAATATGAGGTTATTGTCGAATTCTTTCAATATTTTATTTTACGGGAATCTCTGTAGTTGCTATTTAAATATATACTTTAGGTGAAGAGCGAGCGTTTTGTAACCATATCAGGCAAATGACCTAAACAAAGTCACATTTGGAACGACACATAGTAAGTCAATTGTCCAACTAAATTGATTAGGATTGGTCTTTTAATTAGACTTGTCAAAATAAGTTAGCATTTGGCTGGGCTGTCCCGTCATGATTTGAGAAAGCTCGACCTGTTTAGAAATCGAGTTGAGAATTTCAGCGCAACCTAACTAGGCATAGGCTGACGGGCTAAATTCCACTTCTTATATATATATATATATATATATATATATATATATATAATAGGATATATACCAACATCAGGAAAGAAAGAACTACACAAGGAAATAAAGAAAAATATAAAAATTATTCGAGACATGATAAACCAAATATTTTGACAATAATTTCAGTTAATAATAAAAGTACCCGTTATCACTTTCCATTCTGTTGGATTCCCATCATCAGTTCACCAATAAAACCCACAAATAACATACAAAGCAACTAATTATGATGCTTCAGTTAAAACATCTACCAAAAGTTTAGTGCATCAAATCCCACTTTTGGAAGCCGCCATCATATCATACCCAAATTAATATCATGGCATTTGTTCAAACTTTTACTATCACACGTTATAACAACAATGTTGTAGTGTCGCCTAACTCGGAATAATGTAATTCTGCATGGACTCCCAATTTTTACTCTCTATGACATGACATACTTCGATTGCTTAATTTAATAGGGGATCATGATGTTTATCAATTCCTTTTTTTCTTCTTCCAATCAAATGTGAACACAAATGAGAGTAAAAATTGAAAATAAGATTTTAGGAGTCCATGAAGTATTTTTCCCCTGAATATTTACCTAATTCCAGAAACAGAGCCAGAAAACTCGAGTAAACTCGTTTTTGGGCTCATATTGTGAAAGAAAATTTATCATATTAGTCGACATTTAAACTAACTGTACAATATCATTATATATAGCGTACATTATTGTGATTATTATTGATAAAGATTTCTAATTATACTCTATGTAATAAAGTATGAAATACATATTATATGAGTGCGATTGACACGGGTGTCGATCATTAATTTAATATTTTTCACATAATAGTAATAATAATAATAATAATAATAATAATAATAATAATAATAATAACAACAACAACAACATTTATTTAAATATAGATTGTCACTTTTATCAAATAAAAAGTTTTGTCACCAATTTTTTTCATAATTAACTGATATCCGATCCATTTTACTAATTAACTAAATACATTTCAACTCTTCAAAAAAGAGAGACGAAGGCGAAAAAAAAGATCACAAATGAAAGAATTAATATTAATTTTTATCAATTTCAAAACTAATCATTTAAATTAGAAAATGTACATCTTAAAAGTGTAAATAAATCATTAAAACACACAATAAATCACTGATTAATTAATCGACGTAAATAATAAAACTAAAGCGTATATCTCAAATTTAGAGATTTTTGAAATTAAAATGGATAATCGATGGCCTCCATTATTAAAATCTTGATAAAAGAAATAAGATAATAAAAAAATGATGACTTTAATTATTTGATTTATTTAATAAATTTGAACTTTAATATATATTTTGAGTTCATTTAATATAAATATAATGGCTTTTAAAAAAATTGGAGGGGAGCCAATATAAAATTGTATTTTATTTCTATTATATTAATATATACATACATATTTAATAAAAAAAAAAAAAATTGATGGTGGAGGTAAGGGTGGGGGTCATGCCCCCCTACCCGTAACGTACCTCCACCCCTGCCTAACTCGTTAAATATTAAAATGTTTGTCTAACTTTGTACATACTAAAAATAAGAAAGAAAAAAAAAAAGTGTAAAATAAGCTTTTAAGTTGAGCAAGTAATTGAGTACAAATACTACCTATTCTGTATACACATTTTTCAAATGTGACAGTAATTTAGCTTGACGTATAAATTGAACTAGACAACCATTACATTGACTAAGTTTTCACATTTCATTCATTCTTTCTATTTTTTTTCAAGACAAATGTAATTGCTCGAAAAAGTATAGAAGATAGTCATAATTGTCACAAAAGTAAGAGGATCTTATCTTTTCAAAAATAAAGAAATAAAAGATAGTCATTATCGTTTTTAAATAAAAGAGAGTCTGTAAAGAAAATCAAAATCACAAATACAAAGTATGAAGTATCACTCCAATTTTGCTACGACAAACAAGTCATACTGACACGTCTGCACACCGCCGTGACTTATGGTAGTACTATCGTAGCTAGCTTGCTTCAATTATCGGACAAAACCTGGAACAGAAAGCGATGTTGGAACTGCTTCTGTTGTTTTTTTTTTCTTGACAAGGAAACTGCTTGCTTTCAAGATGGTTAATTAATTTCACTTCACATTCATCATTATCATCATCATTCCAATTCCATCTTTAATTAAGTTGTTATAATCATATTCCAGAAGCTAGCAGGTAATGATGATTATCATCATCATATATCATTGTATCCGACATTATTCGATGTTGACAAATGCAAACTAAACTCATCAATCTTACAACACCCTCCATATAAACAACCAAGAAGAATTTAATACTAATTAACTTTCATCCGAATCAACATTTCACTAACTCTCTGGTGTTGATATTCTGAAACTAGGTTGAAGGAATTTTTGCATTTTACAGTTTGACGAATTTTATGTGTTGTCTGAGTACAACAATTTAGCATTACTTACGGTAAATAAGGTTAGCAAATATATCGAGAAAGAAATAGAGTTGTATTGCTATAATGCTATGTGTGAGTACAAGAATCAAAATGCATCCATGTTTATTACAGGGTCCACTATTTATACTACAGGTGCAACAGCTCCTTTGATGAGTGTAACGGACTTCTAGTAATGGCAAGCCTACATTAAGTGTTGCGTATAGTGGCAGTTGCCTCCTCTTAAGTGTGTTGCAGTCGTTACGTGTCCCTTGGTGTCCTCGAGTCAGCTCTCCGGATCGAGTAATACGCCTTGCCCAATTATCCTGTCACCCGTTTTAGTATGTTTTAACAATCCCTTTTTTCTGCATTTGGCCCTTTACTGGCCTCTACCCGTCCAACAATTTCTCCTCTCAATTGGGACTCGAACAGGTCACTACGCCAAAAGTTATAGCTCACAACGAAAGTACACTTATTTTCAGGAGGCAGAATGCTAGAATTAATCCTTCACCGGCCTCCGCTCAACAATCTCTTTAACCGTCAATTACTGGACTTGCCCCTCTATCAGATTCCGCCCAACACAGTAAACAAATGAGAGAGGTTAAAAGGCAAGAAATGTAGGTAAAGATCATTCTTTTAAGGAAAAGATGAGAAAATTAGGTTAGAATGAAGGAGACGTGAGTGGGATAGTCAAAGCCACTGCAATTGCAAACCACGTTGAGCCGTATATATGTATTTGCAGACAACTTGAATTGCTATAAATGAGTTGCTTAAATCTGGGATCATAAGAACACATACCAACCAATCAGATTTAACATCTTTTAATGATTCATCAACTGTAAATCGCAAGATTCATGAACATTAAAAAACGTTGACAGCAAAGATCACAGAATAAACTCACATGGCACAGCTGTACGTGATTAAATCAATTACGAAAGAAAGAATATGTAATTACAAGGCCGCCATGTGCCCAACAAGAACAGCTCGATCGACGACAATACTATATTTTACATTCCACACATACACCAAAAACTAAAAACTACAGATCTCCAAGAACCTTAATTTGTTGATCAATAGCCGCGGAAAAAAAAAAAGAGAAAGATGATGCTTATAAAATTGACAAATGATCGAAGAATTCAAACCAGAAAACAAAAGGAAATGTTTTTTTTAAAAAAAAGTGGAACTTGAATCATACGTTTTAATTTCGCAACCTTTTACTCTTCTGGGTTGTCAACTATGTTGTTGTCCTGGAAACCAGGACGACATAGGTCTTCAATTCTGGCGGTAATTTCCGCCATTGAAGGGCGCTTGTCGGGGTACTGGGCAGTACAGTTGACAGCAAGCTGCAACAGCTGAACCATATCCTCTTCAACAACATTCTGGTACCTCAGCAGTTCCAGATCGAAAACCTCCGACGTCCACTCCTCCCGGACCACCGACTGCACCCACCTCGGCAGGTCCACGCCCTCCTCGTTAGATAGGGCGTGGGTGGGTGCTTTCCCGGTCAGCAATTCCAACAGCAGAACTCCGAAACTATAAACATCCGCTTTCTGGGACACCTTCCGAGGATCGGTTACCTCGGGTGCCCGGTAACCGTCCACCCGCGTTGGAGTCGAGGACGGGCCAACAAGCTGGGCAAGACCGAAATCGGAGACACGGGCATCATAGGATTTGGTTAGGAGAATGTTTGATGATTTAATGTTGCCGTGGGAAATGGATTGGCCTTGTGAGTGGAGGTGGGAGATCCCCCGGGCAGCCCCTAGGGCTATTGAGGTTCTTGTTTCCCAGTTCAATGGCGTCCTGCTTGCTCCTTTATTACCTATACAATAAAAATGGCAGAATAATATATTAATTGAAATGTGTTAAAAAACTTAGTCTGTTAGTAGTTTGTATTGGTCTAGTCTGGTAGAATTATACCATGTAAAAGTGCGGATAAGCTTCCCATTGTGATGTAATCATATACAAGGAGCTTTTCGTCGCGGCTATAGTAGTAAGCTCTGAGAGGAACCAGATTGGCATGGTTCATCTTCCCCACCTCTTCAATCTTCTCTCTGAACTCCTTTTCCGGCACGGTGACATCCCGGAGGCGCTTCACCACCAGGGTGATTCCGGCGTCAAGAACGGCCTTATAGGCAGTTCCGAAAGTGCCCTTTCCCAATACTTCAGCAGAGGCTTTCAAAAGGTCATCTAAGTCATAGTTCCTCCCTGGGGCTTTTGCAAAGAACACCAAGCTCTTCCCTCCGGCGCCTCCGCTGCCGTTGACCTCCGCCTTGACCACCTCCTTCTCTTTCGCGCCCAATGCGGCGGCGGCTCCGCCGCCGGCCATTACATCCTTTTCCGGCGGAATCTCGATCTCCGTCTGCTTAATTCCCGCTGCATCATTACTCGATCTGACTTCTTTTTCACCCCTTTTGCGGCACAAACAGAACAATAAAAGAAGAATCAAAAGCAACCCAATGACGCTGCCGACTACAATTCCGGCGATAGCCCCACCGGAAAGCTTCTTTTTACTCTTTGTTTGCTGCCCATCGCAAAGATCAAGTGGCGCTCCGCACAGAGAATTCCCCTGAAACGCACTCCTGGGCTGAGTCGAGAGCTTTTGCGGAATCTGTCCAGTCAGAAGATTGCCGGAAACATTGAACTGGATCAATCCGGGCACTTTCACGTCCGGAATTTCCCCGGAAAACTGATTCTCCTCCAAGTACAGCGTGGCCAAGCGCGTCAGATTGTTGACGGAAGGGGAAATCGAACCGGAGAAGTTATTGTGGGCAAGATTGAGGCGAACAAGGTTGGGCAATGAGAAGACACCGTCGGGAATATCGCCGGAGAAGAAGTTGTGCTGGAGGTACACGTTCCGGAGATCCCGGAGAGAGGAGAAGAGGTCGGAAGGAAGCAGACCCGACAGAGCATTGTAACGCAGACTCAAAGTCTGGAGGCGCGTGAGGTTAGAAATGGTTCCGGGCGGAATAGCCCCGGAGAGACCCATCCCCGGAAGGTGAAGCTCGGCGACATATTTCTTGTCGGAGGAGCACTGGACTCCCGGCCACAAACATATGTTCGGTTCCGTAAGGTTCCAAAGGAGAGAGCGGCCGCCCACGGCTGATCGGAGCGCCAAGAGGGCGGCGCGGTCGGAGGCGAGATCAGAGGCGGCGGGGGACGGTAGAATGAAGAGGAAGATGGAAATGCAGGTGGCGAAGTAGAAGAAGAAGAAGAAGCGAGATCTCATTGTAGTTTTTGGTGAAAACGATGAGAAGAAAACAGAAAAGATTGTAACTTTGTCAGTTTTCCAGAAATCTATAGCAGTCCAAACTCCTCGGCCACTAATCTTTCTGGAATTATGGACTGCTACAAAGTGGGATTCATGTTCTTGTTCTTCTTCTTCTTGTCAGTATTGATATTCATTTCAGTCAGAGATAAAAGAGAGAGAGAGAGAGAGTTGCGAGTTGCCAAATGCCAAGGACGGTAAAGGACTTCTAAATTGGGATAGAAAAGTGAAGTGTTTATCGACCAAATCATAACAAATGGGGATTAAAAAATCTCAATTTTAAACAATAATTCTCCGTATATGTATATGAATTATTTGGAAAAAACTTTAACCATTTTAAAAATTTAATCTAATTTTTTTTTTTGTTAAGTACCCAAAGAAATCCACCGCTACTAACCCACTACTCCAATTCTGTGACTATTCGGGTTTAACTCAATGGTTTAATAGACCGTATTTGGAAGAAAAGATCAAGATTTAAACTTCGACGATTGCAGTGTGAGAATTATGTCCAAAGTAGACAGATCCTTGTGCGCACCGACATTTGACCATGTGTGATGAGTCATTGAGTCACGTAATTTACATACATCTTCCCAAATGTTCTATCGAGTCGAGGTGTGGGCCCTTGGTTTAGATATTTTATCCAAATTTTCAGTTTTAATATAGTATTGCTTAGATGAATTTAAAAAAAAAAAAAAAAAAAAAAAAAAAAAAAAACATGATTAAAAAGTATTAATACAAATGAGAAAGAGTAATATGATATGATACAGGCTGGCAGGGAGATATGGTGACGCATTAAAGGCGTTTGATTCCATTTGGACAAATAATATTTGTTGGATGTAAACTCATTCCTGTTCAATCATTGTGCCGGTTAACCAACCAATCATCTGTTATAGTGTATGTTAATCCCTGCAAAATTATACTTTCCAATTTATTTACTATGACAAATAATTATGGAACAAATATAGCATTTAAAATGGTTTTTTAAAGAGGGGAATGCATGTATATGATTTATTCTGAATTGTAGTGTGTAATAAATGGAATTATGCTGAACAGCCGTAGTTACATGCTTCCATCGATGGAGCCAACGACTTTACATAGAAAATGTCGGCAAGCCGTGACAATAATATTGTGAGTACAATTTTTCCTTTTGTTAAGAATTATTTCCTATGCTGTCGGTTATGGTTTTCTCTTCTATATGAGAGTGATGAGTGTTGTTGTTATTGTTATTGTTATTGTTATACATGCGATGCAGGAGAATCTATGTTTTATCTAAAAATATTACTAAATAAAAATAATTTAAATTATATTTCACAATTCTTTAAAGTGATAAATTTTGATTATCATATTTGAATAATATAGAGAGAGAGAGAAAGAGAGGGGGATTTATTTTTTGTTTAATATGCTAACACCCATATATTAGTACTAATTTTTTTTACGCGCATTGTGCGATTGAGATAATATCGAATGTTTTTTTTTAAATAAGTACTTTAAAGTATATTAAGACAAGATTATATTAGAATTGTTCATGCATAGATAATTGAATGTTAAATTTGCGTATTTAAATAGGCAATTCTAAGTTTACAAATGCTAGATAATATAGTCAAGATTGATTATAATTGTCAATAAAATAATTGTATAGGTATGATTGAAACCAAATACGGGCCGGGACATAAGGGAGGGTAAATAAAAATTAGGACATAAAATATTAAAAATATACTAATATTGAAGAGTTAACTGCTGATTGTCAAACAAGGACATTGCGAGAAAGTTTCCCACTTCAAATTGTTGTGTGATTTGAATACTGTTTTTGTCAATAAATCTCCCAAGTAGTTAATATGATTGGTTTAATTATATTTTGTATTTTTTAAAAACGATTATTATTATTATTATTATTATTATTATTATTATTATTATTATTATTATTATTATTATTATTATTATTATTATTATTATTATTATTATTATTATTATTATGTATACCCTTATGTCATTTTACATGTTAATATAAACAGTTAATTTTTTTCAAATATCATTTTACCAACCGTTGATATAATTCGTTGGTCAAATGTGCTAATATAATCCGCAAACGCTAATCGCTAACTGCTGATTGTCAAACAAGGACATTGCGAGGTAGTTCTCACTTCAATTTGTTGTATGATTTGAATATTCTCTTTGTCAACAAATCCCTCAAGTAGTTAATAATAATTGACTTTATTAATTATATATTTTTTAAATTTTTTCATGGTATTAATAAAATACTTGGTAAATAAATATATAGCATTATTTTGTATTATAACTTTGATATTTAATTAAAAAATAGTGCACAAAAAATATAATAGACAATGTAATGAATACAATCAATTGATAAATTTGAATGTAAAGAATTTTTACGAGAAATATAAAGACAATATAACTAATAAAATTATTTCTCTTAATTAATTTATTGATAATGAATAATTTTATTGGAGAAAAACAAATACAATATAACTAATGAAATTATTTTTCTTATTTAATTTATTGATAATGAATAATTTTTTTTTTTGAATAAAGCATTGTAGACACATAATTCTAAATTACAGAAATGCATATGTATTATTTTTTGTTATAGCTACTAAGTTATTATTTATTTAATTTAATAAGAGTAAAATAGAGTACTAATTATGCCAACTTTGATTGGGATGAAGTTCGAACCTAAGACCTTTCTTATTGAAATCAATGGATAAGTTAACGGTGAACTAACAGAAATTAACGGAAAAGATAATATTTAACGGAAAAGTTAACGGATAATCATATTCATTAAGGATAAATTAAGAAATCTTAAGGAAAAATTAAAATCTAATCAATCTGAGCCATTCATTTGATTAAAAAATTTGACCACCATTTTTTCTATCCATTATAGGCCTAACTTTCTTGGGCTCTTATTAGTATAGTAGATAGTAGATATATACATAAATACTATATTTATTATATACATATATGATTTAACAGTCATATATATTTAATTAAAATATAATTTATAATTAAATTAAGGGATCGGAAAACAACACCTTTAATCTCTGAATTGTTTCACTGTTGCACTTTTAGTCTTTAATGTTATATATATAATTATCAAATTCTGTTAACATCATTATTCACGATTAAAAATGGCGTTCACATGAAGAGAATGAAACTTTGACAATGGATATTGATTATAAATGACAAAAATAACCTCATAAAAAGAGTTTGCTCACGGTGTTTGATCATTATATGACATCAGAGAAGTGCAACATGATGAATAATTAAGGGACTAAATCTGATTAAATTAATTAACATATAGCAAATTTTTAAAAGTTAAATAATTTAGGGGGCGAAAATATTATTTTCTCAAGAATTGTTATATGATAGTTTTAATAAAATGATAATTAAAAATAGAAAAAAAATAATAAATATATGCATGTGATAATACCGTAACAGTGATGGAGTTATTAAATAATAACGAAGTTATAACGCCGTAATAGTTGTTTTATTTAACAAAAATGTAATAAAGATAATTTTGTCAAATAAAATGAAATGTTTAACATTTAAAGTAAATTAGCACACAAAAAAAGTGACAAAATTAGGGACATAACATGGATGGCATATATTACATTTTTAGATTATTATTATTATTATTATTATTATTATTATTATTGGGAAAATGGCACTTTTTTCCCCCTGAGTTATATACCTATAGCATTTTTTCCCCCTAAATTATTGAAGTGATTGTTTTTCTCCCTGAAATGTTAAATGGACATATTTACCCTTAAATTAAATATTTAATTTATTTTTTTCTCCAACAAATTATGACCATAGTTTGGTTCAAACTAAACAAACACTATAGCAACCAAACCGAAATATTCCAATTACAATTTAGAATCGAAATTCGATATTTAGAGTTTATTAAAATCGTGAACGGAAATGGACGGTTCATGTTCCGAACTGAAAAAATATAATACATTTATTGTTGAATTTAGACTATTTTAAAATAAAAAATAAAATTTTAAAATAAAGACAGTTCAAAACCGCGAATCAGATTCGGAACCGCCGGTTCACGGTTTAAGATTCAATTTTTTTGATACATAATTTTAATAAATTGACATTTAAATATTGGGTTCTAGATCTGAATTATAACCGTAAACTATTAATTCGATTGCTTTAGTATCTGGTTCAATTCAAATCGAACCGTGGTCATCCCTACGTATATGCAATAATTTGTTGTTGTAAAATAAATAAAATGTTTACTTTAAGGGTATAAATGTCAATTTAATATATCAGGGGGAAAAAAACACCACTTTTAGAATAATTAAGGGGGCTAATGCGCTTACCTAAATAATTGAGGGGGAAAAAGTGCTATAAGTATATAACTCAGGGGTAAAAAGTGTCATTTTCCCTATTATTATTATTACTGAATTTGTAGGAATAACATAAAAATACTGAGTAGAACTCGATAAATTCTGGCTAGCCGTTTTAAGAAACCAGCCGAAAAAAAAAACCAATAACGGCTAGTTTTTGCTGAACAACAAATCATGTCTAATGTTGTCCATTTATTACATCTTCTTTTACGTTGTTGAGTCCACATGTGATGTTCTTCATTTGTTTGTTTGTTAAAATAATACGGGTCCTTCAATTGTAATAATAGTGTGAATTTAATAAATAATAATAATAATAATAATAATAATAATAATAATAATAATTTTATTCCTCAATTATATTCGTTGCTACTTCATTCCAAAAAATAAAATATATATATATATATATATTCGTTGCTATTTTCGTGTATCAATTGTTTGCAACATGATTTTTGTATTCATAAGTTTTATTAAGATTAATTAAAATAGCTACAATATAATTGAAAGACAAAAAATATTACTTCCCTATAATTTAAAAACAGAATGTATTTCCAAGACCTTGTAGTCTTGTGACACCAAGTTACTTCTTTATGTGGGAGGTTGTACTAAAATAAAAAAAAATGTATTAATTTTCATAATAAATGTTTTCTGTTATAAAATTTTGCTCTTAAAATTGAAACATGTGCTTCATCCCAACTAAAAGTCAAAACTAATAATTAAATTGCACATTAATAATTATATGTTTATCACTCAAATTGAAAATTGTCAGTATCGATCCATAGGTAGACAATTAAAAAACTTTAAAACTTGTCAGAAAGTAGGAGCAACTTTGAAAAAGTACTGGTCATATCCCAGCAACTGTGGGATCATTTAATTTAATTTGATGAATTAAAAATCTTTAAAAATTGTAATAAAATGTAGAAAATTATGGAGCTGGAATTAATGAATTTTAAAATAGGGATGGGTGAGTATTGATTACTATTGGCACCGTGTTGCATTATTTTATATACATATATATTCTCCGATCCGTAATTTGTTTTGTGAAAACGTAGGACATAGGAAAGCCATCCAGCATATGACAGCTTGGGAAACCAAGATATCAGATTTCTTCTTTCCCACTACTCATTCCTCACGGTTTCTTCGCTGTTCTTAGCTTGCATGTGTACGTTAGACCAAATTCATTACTTATATAATTGTTTGGGACTTATTTTTTTAAAGATATTAAGGCTCCCGAGATGTACACTAGTGGAGTAGGATCTGAATGTTACACGTAATTGCCGTCTCCGATTTAAAGGAGTCTATTACTCAAGTTAGGGCTTGAACTCTTGCTCGTAATTCTGCCAGGTAGTGTTCCAATTCGTCATCTTTTTACCAATACATAGTCTATACCTCGGTGGCAATTGTTTCAGAATTTAATTTATAATTTAAAATTAAAGACATTATATGTGTACATTTATGTTATATTCATGGTTTTTGTTTGTATTTTTAGTACTATAATAATAGATAGCACATGAAGTTTAAAATATATTGTACATTACATTTTAATGTGACAAAATTGCATTCATTATATTATAACTTGTTAGTCTCCTGTTAATACAAATTAAAGAACATTTATTGATAATTTTATTAAGAAAATTAAAACTAATTAAAGTAAATATTACAGCAATCTAACTAATAATATAATAAAATATGTATTCGTCATTATATGTTAATTTTATTTCAAATTATTGACTCACATACTTGAATCACTATCCTCTTTCCACAATAAACAATAATATGAAAATAATTAATTTATGATATTCACCCAATTGTATTTTTTTTTTCAAAGAAAAATGATTCTCACTCTTACAATAACCACACGCTATTAGCTATTCTTAGATTTTAAAATGAACACTATTTATTTTCGTAGATTACAGGTGAATTGACTAATACCAAATGATTTAATACGAAATCTACGTTTTCAATAGAAATAAAATAAAATAAAATAAAAAGACCCGAGTGACTAATAGCTTGGAAGTGATAATAATTATAAAGATCTCTAGCTTCTCAAAATATAGAATTTTCACATTTATAACACTATAACTTTGATAGGCTAAAAATGATTTTTAAAATTTATTTTTATTAATAAATATGTTTATTTCACTTTAATAATTTTAATAGGAGTTAATTCCAGAAGTCTCTTGTGTTTGATGACAATTTCAAATTTAGTCACATACTATTATTTTTATCATTTAACACTACATATTATCATATTTTGGACACTTTTGGTCCTTTTGATAACTTTCTCAGTGAAACTCTATTTTAGGTAAAGGTATTTTCGTCTCTTCAATTTTGTTAATTATTTTCCCTATGAGTTAATTCCATCGGAGGTCTCTAGTCTTTGATGGTATTTCTAAATTTAGTCCTAGATAATCGTTTTTGTCATATATATAATAATCCAAACTATTATATTTTGGACATTTTTGGTCCTTCCGATGATTTTTTTTTTTTTTTTTTTTTTGAGTAGTGAAATCATATTTTAGAAAAAGGGTATTTTCCGATGACAAAGAAGAGGCTTCTTTCTTTTATTCCTTTTTTTTTTTTTTTCGGCTCTACAACTATAGTCCATGATTCACATAATCATGAATTAAAACCATATCGGTTAGACTAAAGTCGACCAAATGGCGACATTCAGAGCTTTCCAACTGCGTTGCAAAATGACATTCGCTAGAACTAACTCATTGGAAAAATAAAAATTAAAGAGACTAAATTACTCTTACCTTAAATAGAGTTTCACTGGAAAAAAAAATCATCGGAATAATCAAAAGTGTCCAAAATATGATAATCTAAGATGTTAAATGATAAAAATGATAATTTACAATTAAACTTAGAATTGCTACCAAAGACATCTGTTGGAATTAACTCTTTTTAACAAATTTTAGTATTGGGCTCAACTTTCGCACATTGTACATAAAAATATCTAGTATAAAATAAAGATATATAGTCAAGTTATCAGGTATTTGGTAAAAATGTAATATAATTATTAGATTGACGTGTTTATAAAATAAAGAGAATTAGCAAATATTTAGGGTGTGTTTGGTTACGTTCAAACATTGAAATCGGAATGATAATATGAATTAAATATTTAATAACGGTAATAGGTTCAAGTAAAAAGAATCAATTTGTTTGGTAGCAAAATAGGAATTGAAATCTAAATAAATAAATAAATAATTTATATATACTCACACACACACACATATATATATAAAGATTTCGTATTTAATATATATATGGATAACGACCTTTTTAATTTTTTTATTTTTTCATTTTTTTCTCTCTAATTTTTTATTTCATTGTTCAAAAGTATAGTCGTATAGGGGTAAAAGTTAAGGGAAATGAATTTTGTAATTAGTAAATGATTTGATTTCAATAATAAAATAATAAAAATAGGTAAACAGACATAATAATAAGTATCAAAAATAAAAACTCATAATAAGATACAAAAATTCCAACCAAACACACCACCTTATTGTGGCCTGCATTGTATTATGACGTTACAGGGGAATATGGAAGTGAATTTGAATTTTGGAGGGTTATAATGATAATTTATATATTTTAGAAGCGCAAGTAGTAAGTGCCGACATAACGTATTAACAGCATGTTAGTAAGTGCCCATCTTTCATATCATCCCCAAACACCTCTCCTACACCAAACTCGATCAATTTAAATTAGTTTTAATTTGCCTAGGAATGATTATATTTTGATTCGGATTGAACGATTCAAACTGAACCGTCCACAGTTAGAACTGAATCAAAATTAGAATCGTTCATACGGTTCTGATTTTAGATAATATATACAAATTCTATAAAATAAAATAAAATTTTTTATACAAACTCTATAAAACAAAAATTTTAAAAATGTATTCCCTAAAAAAAAAAAAAAAAAACTAATACACAATTAATATAAAAAACCGTGGTCATGTTTTGCCCGCGCCGCCATGAATCCCCCCTCTTTGCCTCTTTGGTGCTCACCGCCTTTACTCTTTCATATGTAGTCCCCTCTACTCATTTGCCCATTTCTTAGGAATTTTCATATTTAAAAAATCTTTATTTGTAATATGATATTAGCGAAAAAGAATATTGTTTAGTCTTTTATAAAGGCTTGGAAATTGATATTATTGGACGACAATAATCGGTTGTTAAGTATATTGTATATGTATATTAAGAATGTACTTTTTGTTATGGTTCACTCAGTATCCATATAATAATTTACCAATCGGTTAATTATAACAATTTACATAATGAAATAATTATCAAGTCAAATAATTAAAGTTAAATTAGTTTATAAAAAAATTGTCGAATCTATCATATTCAAATTATACCAATATACTATGGGTCAGGTCAAAGGGGTCTACCTGATTATACCTTGCATTGTAGATCTCGATTCAAAATAACTTTCAAATTATGTATTTGTTGACATATTCTGTATATTCAATCAATCCTTAAATAAATTAAAGACATCATAACATGGTATATATAAACACATGATATTTTAATAACATATTAAGTATTTGTACCTATTATGTGTGTAGTTAACTTTTATGTTATATGCTTTCAATTTATTTACAAGCACGTGAATCGACAATGCAAGATGGATTATAATCCATGGTATAACAATTGTCTATCAAATACTAAACACCTCCATTTGGTGTCCATGGTAAGGCTTGGGCTCAAGGAATATAATAGGATTAATAATGTGATTAGATGAAAATTTTACGATATTATCCTTACCATATCTGTTGGAGTGTCTTACATCAAAAGATTAGAAAGAGAGAAATGAATTTACAATGTTATCATTTCAACTAAAATTGTTTAGATTCAATTTGTAAAACTTGAATTGGTTTGGCCCAAATGTGTTTCAATTTATATAAACAAATTTGGTGCATTGGTCCATTATTTTTTTTTGTTTTATTTTGTTTTGTTAGTACTACTGACTTTGTTACAATGTTGTATTTTTGTTTAAATTATGTAATCTTTTATTTGTTGTAGTTATTCCTAATTCTTTTAATTAGGTTGAAAGTTATAAACTTTTATTTATTAATGACGAAGAAAATGCTTAATTATTATTCACATATGATAAGTAAACCACACTAAACAAATCATATGCAATGTGCTATGAAAATCATACTTCGATCCTCCCACTCAGTCACCCTTTTCGGGACTTAGAAACTTAATTTTAAAATACCACAAGCATGTCAAAATAAGTTATTCTTTAAAACTTCTATTAATTTTAAACTTAAAAATAAGTTATAAACTCTATTAAATACAATTTTTTATCTTGAAAATCTTCTCCCCTTTTATGTGTGGGTGTGATGGTAAATAATGCATAGTTTTATAAGATGTTTTGAAAATAAAGAGGCTAATTCATTAACTCATAAGCTAAAACGTTTACAATAAATAAAGATTGATGGAATGGTAAAACATTTCTTACAGTCAGACACAGAAACAAATTCCCTTACAATATTACAAAAAACTTAATTCAGACTATTTCACAAATAGGAAACTGAAGTCGTTTGGAAGAACTTAAAGCTGAAGACATAAGGGATGTTTTAATTGTGAAAATAGAGAAGTAAGAACCACAAACACATCATCCTCACATCTTACATTGCCAGAATTGTGATGGCACTCTCTCCCCCATCTTCTTCTATAATTTCTATGCCCAAACGAATATACCCATCAAAGTTGCAGAAGAGCTTGGTAATCACCAAGTCTGAGTTGAAAGACAAAGACCCATCAAAAAGCATAAAGCTTGAAATTGGGTCTCCAATAATCGTAGTTGAGGCTCCCAAGTACTTGAAAACTGCAGATTCTGTGCCTTGCCTCAGGGCTAATCCTGGCTTAGTCAAGCCTGGAGATGTGGGCAGGTCAGCTCAGCTTATCCTCTTATCCCATTTTCTGTATTTTCTCATATACATATGATTAAGCTTAATTATATGGATATTTCATTCTTTTCTAATTGAATTATATGGGATGGTTTTCAATTTCTCCAACCCAACCTGAAAGAAGTCAATTTAGCACCTGAATTTGATAGTTGTTAGCTGATTGTGTTAATTAGAGGGTATAACTAGTTGATAACATTAGCTGTGGTAAATTAACTGTTAGTTATAACTATTTGGTATAATTTCTTTTCTGAAAAAGTTAATTGAAAAAGTTATTTGAAGTAACTTTTTAAATTTTAGCATTTTGAAGTTACAAAAAGTTAATTAACCAAACACTTATATTGATATTTTAACTAAATCAAACAATTAATAGTGGTCAAATAAGTTAAAATTGGCCTTAGACCATTTTTTTACCAAATGGGGCCAAAATTTGTAATTAAGCTTGTCAATATGTTACTCGTATTTTTTTGCCAACAATGTTCTGACGACTGTTCGCCAAAACCTAAGTGACCTACAATAATTAATTTCTAAGCTTTGATACAATCATACAAGAAAATAAACTAGCTTCTCGTATAAAGTTTAAGAGCTTATTTGACCATTTTTTTTTCTAAATAAAAATGATAACCAAGAACTAAAATTTAGATAAAGAACCTGAATCAAACGGTGGTCACCCCTTACCTCTTATTTTTAATTTTTTTTGAAATAGTAAAACGAGTGTCAAACTCTCAAATTAAATTTCATTCTACATAATATAACTTTATTTATTATGTACTTTTAATACTTATATAAGCACATAAATACTTGCAGGATAGTATCAAGAAAGCCAAAAGATGTATGGGCAGTTCGTCTCAACATTGGCACTTACCTAATAGATGGAAAATACTTTAAGCCCTTGCAGGTTGATGAGTGAATCATAATGTGCCATGAAGATATATATATATATATATATATATATATATATATATATATATATATATATATATATATATGCCATCAACACTGTTTCCCCTATTTCAACATCAATAAAAAGTACTTGCTATTTCTTCACAAAACAGAGTCATGAATAAATATAAGAATATTGTACAGATCAGAGTAAGATATTTGCAAAATTTTGTGCATAAATTTGTATGGTATGTACATAAGCGATGCATGGATACATCAGCCAAGGATGAAGTATGTTGTGTGAATCGGAAGCTAGGTGCAAATGCAAGATATTCTGCTACTGAAATACTAGCAATATGATTATCGAGCACAATCTGGGCATTTACACGCAAAATCCTACCTTCAAATTAGGTCTAGCACCCCAACATAGACTTACCCTGTCTGGACATGGATGAACTTTGCCAGTGTCTTAGTACTGGCTCCCATTTCGGGAGGTGGTGAGATTAGAACGGTTAGAACTGTTGCTTCAAAAGCATGACTATATTGGCTGTCATAAATACCGAGAACAGCAGATAAGAAGAGTATGCTTAGACGTGACATAAGAACCGTAAAACTGAGACTTGTATATATCACCAAATGAGAATAGATGAGGCAGCCTTTCAAGGATTAACTTGGTAATAGGTAAGACGCATTTCAAATGAACACAAACATGACAGGAAAGGCAAACAAATGAAATCAAACTCAGAGTTGAGCAATACTTTGTGACAATTATTCATCAAACCAATATGTAAACAGGGGAACTAGATATGCAAAAGAAACTACACAGATACAGTAAATGCTTCCACTACTCTTAACAAATTAAGAAACTTTTCTAGAGTTCTTCACAGAACATACAAAGATTTATCTTCAAAAAGATACTTTTACTGCATTAGGAGCAAAGAAAATTATAGAATACAGACATACAGTCATCAACATTACCAAACCACATTTTTCAAAATCTCATAACCTATCACCTTTTATCATCACATGACAAAGGCACCAATGGACACTACCAAATCTCTTTTCAAATCAGCATATACTATCAAAATTTAAACCTGCCTAATATTAACAACTATGTAAACTCAAAACAGAACAGTACACGAGACTTAAGGACCATTGATCGCTGTAAGGAAAAGAATCATGTAAAAAGCACTTATGGAGTTCCACAAGATTACAAGAACTAGAACCCAGAATCAAAATTAAAAAATGAAAGTAGTAACAACATGTTGGCTCCATTCTCAAATAAGATGTACAATACGTAGACAAGAACTTTTGCCTAAGAAACTAACAAGTAAACTTCAGTATTGAGAGAAATGATTTGAAGAGTAAAAAGGACATCAGAAATGTTTACCACTTGCACTGATCATAGGTTACTATCATAGACAAAACAGATTATGCCACTCTTGATTGCAATATCTCTACACAAATTAAAAACCTTTTAAGTCATCAAGAATCTTGTTAGGATCAAGCTCTTACAACTTACGTCAAAAGCTATAGCTAGTGCGGCACAACTTTATTTCCTTACTAGACTTGACTCTTTACCAGCCTCCGCCCAACAATCCCCCAGCCACCGAGTGCTAGACCGTGACCTGGCTCTGATACCAGTTGTTAGGATCAAGTGCTTGCCAACTAGTAGTGAAGGCGCGACTTTATTACCTTACTCATAAACCACCATCACATTTTCGAGACGCTGGGTGCAGGACTTTACCCTTTCCCGGTCTCCATCCAACAATCCCCCACCCTTTCCCGGTCTCATCCAACAATCCCCCACCCACCAATGCTAGACTTGGCCCTTACCAGCCTCCGCCCAACAAATCTCAACGAGACATTTGAATATAGCTGAATAAACAACCATGCTATAGTGACCAGTTTTGACTCCTATAACAGAGTAGCCTAAGATATTAAAGTTCTAGGCATGCATAAAGGCCAAGCCACCAAATATGCATAAATAATGCAAGCATCTGGGAGCTCTCATTGCATCATTAACTCAAACACACAATCTAACAAGAAGATTTAGTAGTATTAGTAACATCTGCTGGCATGAACATGTCCCATGATCCACAACCTATTTTTTCATGCCTTAAAGAACCTCGGAAGCAAGATGATTCAGCTCTGAATTCCCAGATACCATGAACACTATGATATAGCTAATTGCAATAAGCTTCAAAGCAAGCATTCCGAATTTCTCAAGCTGAATGCAAATCAAAGAGTCGAACAGAAATTTATGTTTAAATAACAGCATTAAGAGAGACAAAAATCCAAAATATGCATAAGATACCAAAATCAAATACACTGTCGTAATATATCAGTACAACATCGTAATAATCGAGAGAACAGATAGTACAAAAATACGAAAGTGAAGCAATGCGAAAAACGCAGACGACAATGGACAGTCCATATAGAAATAGCAGCAACAAAAGGGGGGCTTATCTGATCCGGAAACTAAAAATGGGTGCATGTTGACCCGACCCGACCTGATGGAGCAGTTAATCAGTCCTGATTCTTAATCTTCTCGATCCGATTGTTGAGTTCATCGGTGCGGACGAGGAGATTGGTGACGGAGTATAGTATCCAGTAGAAGAAGAGGGCGGAGGCGATGAGGAGGGCATTGCGCTCGGACTTGATGATAGACTTGTGGAAGCGGAGGTGCTCGGCGGGAGAGCAGGCTTCGGGGGATTCACAGGTGGGTCGGGTCTCGTACTTGTAGTAGATGTCCATCATCAGGAACAAGCAGAAGGGGACGACGGATGATAGAGGCTTGAGGAGGCTCTGGGCGACGCTGACGAGGCCCTTGCGGAGCGGGTTAAGACCCGGGAGGGTGAGGAGGAGCACCATGATGGCCTCTGCTCCGGCGGTGTAGCCTAGCACAACCCACTCCAACGCCATTTTTGATGGTTAGGTGAAGAAGGCAAGACGGTCGGAGATTTCTCTGCAAATCTTAGGTGAAGAAGATGGAGGCCAATTCCTCTTATGCAACTACCCAAGTTCGATTTGGACCCTTTTCCCAAAAAAAAAAAAGTTCGATTTGGACCCACTTAATAACATGTGACACACGCGTCCATATAAAATAAAATTTATAAAAGATTGATTTTATTGTGAGACCGTCTTATGTATCAATAGACCAATCGTTATGTTATGGACCTGTGTCCAGCATGTATTGTAGACATGATAACGACATCGTTAGTGGCACCGTTATCTTCTTTTTTTTTTTTTTTCAGACCGCCTCATTGTAGAACTATATGTTCATAATTTTATCACTATATGTTCATAATGCCAGAGCTCTGTGTTCATAATTCCATAACTGTACATTCATACTTCCATAACTGTACATTCATAATTCTATAATTGTACATTCATAATTCTATAACTTACATTCATAATCCCCTAACTGTACATTCATAATTCCATAACTGTACATTCATAATTTTCGAAACTCTATGTTCACAATTTTAGAGCTTTATGTTCATAATTTTATCACTATATGTTCATAATTGTAAGTTCATAATGTCAGAGCTCTATGTTCATAATTACATAACTTACATTCATAATTCCATAACTGTACATTCATAATGCCACAAACGAATAACGTCGTTAACGGCGAGACAAAATCTTTTTTTTTTTTAAACTAGAATGCCGCGTTTTCCCTGAAAATGACGTCGTTTTGGACTCGTGTCCATAATGCATTATGTAGATTATAAAAAGGAATTAATATTAATAATTGACTTAAAAGAGGTTTCAATAATGTGTAAATATAATCGTTAATATTATGTTTTTCGGATATTAAATTCAAATATTCTACATAATCTAAACAATGTCATTTTCCAATAACTATTATGGCAATTAACAAATTAATTGTATAGATATTAAAGTTCGTTTGGAAGTATGAAAATGATTTCTGGAAAATGAGTTATTTTTCAGAAAATATTTTTTTCAATGTTTGGCTGCTCATCAAAAAATTGTTTTTGTGTATTTGATTCGTTTTCAGAAAATGAACAAGAAAATGATTATAATTGTATACTTAAACATTTTAATTGTTATATATCAAAAAAAAAACATTTTTATTGTTATGTTTAGAATATAACAACTTTTATTTTAAATTTCATGCAACATAAGTTATGGCTGTATTTAGTGGTTGTGGGTGGCGGTGGGTGATTGGCTGCTCTACTGCTGCAAACGGAAAATGACTTCCTCAAAAAGAAAAAAAAAATAGTGATTTGCCAGAAAATTTCCCTCTCAAGCCTTATACTGAACACCCAAAAAATGATTTTGAAATCATTTTTCGGGTTTCAAACGCACCTTTAGTATAACTGACTAATAATTATTATGATAACTAAGCTAATAATCTATCTATACTTATTATTAAAAACAAAATTCTTCTTTCATTTTTGCCCAAACACTTCTTCCACAATAAAAAGAAAAAAAGGAAAAAGGAAATAGAATTAACTTCTTAATAATAATAATAATAAGAAGGGAAAATGACACTTTTTCCCCCCTGAGTTATATACATAGCATTTTTTCCCCCTGAATTATTTAAGTGGCTCTTTTCCCCCAGAAATGTTAAATGGACATATTTACCCTTAAAATAAATATTTCATTTATTTTTTTCTGCAACAAATTATTACTATAATTTGGTTCAAACCAAACAGATACTATAGCAACCAAACCAAAATATTCCAATTACAATTTATAATCAAAACGTGATATTTATAGTTTATTAAAATTGCGAACCAGAATGACCGGTTCATGTTCCGAACTGAAAAAATAAAATACATTTATTGTTGAATTTAGATTATTTTAAAATAAAGACGGTTCAAAATCGCGAACCGGATCCGGGACCGCCGAACCGTTCATGATCCAGTTTTTTTATTCTTAAATATAATAAATTGAAATCCAAATATTGGATTCTAGATCTGAATCATAACCGAAAATTTTTAATTCGATTGCTATAGTGTCTGGTTTAGTTCGAACCGAATCGTGGTAATCTTGGAGAAGTAAAATAATTAAAATGTTTACTTTAAGGGTAGAAATGTCAATTTAATATATTAGGGGGGGGGAGGGGGGGGGGGAAACCACCACTTTTAAAATAATTGAGGGGCTAATGTGCTTACATAAATAATTGAGGGGGAAAAAGTGCTATAAATATATAACTTGGAGGGAAAAAGTGCCATTTTCTCTAATAATAATAATAACAATAATAATAATAATAATAATCTATATCTATGCTATAATTAAAAACAAAATTCTATTTACTTGATTTTTTGCCCAAATAATAGTAAATAGTAAAAGTAATTTTAAAAAGGAACATAAACTAAAAAAGAAATAGAAATATCCCACAATAATATTCTACATCATCAGTAAAAAATAGAACGAGAATTATGTAGAATAGAAAAGGAAATGAATATTAATAATTGACTAAAAAGAGGTTTCAATAATGTGAAAATATAATCGGCGATATTATTTTTTTTAAATGGAAAAATTGTTATATATGTAGACAAAAAATATATATTCCATACAAATAAATTAGGATAACAATTCATTCTTATAATTAAATTGTTAGAGAACGATGACATTTGCCTAATTTATAAAATACTAAACAATGATAAATAAAATCTTCAAAGTTATAGCACCGTGTGCGTACATTTAGACATTAGCACTATTATATTTGATGTTCTAATTTAAATAATTATATATCGATTCAAATATTTTTAATATATTACAACAAATGCATTATGTGAATCGCACGAATGAAAATACTAGTAAAAATATAAAAAAGAATATAATATTTTAGAAAATGTAATACTAATTAGAATAATTGTTTGTTTTTTTTTTTTTTTTTGAAAGCTACTGGTTCTATTACATTGTAGTATCTGTTCATATACTTTCTCAACCTACTGAAACACAAAGAACCAATAACGCCTCCACTGAGGCTTGAACTCATAATCTTCCAAATGGAAGTCCAACCCGGATACCATTAGACCACATAGTCCTGGTAGAATAATTGTTTGTTATTTATAAGAAAAATGTAATACTTTTAAATCAAAATGTAATATTTATGCTTGAATACTTATTTATGAAAAGGAAAATGTAATACTAATGATGAATAAATTATTTAATTGTTTTTTTTACTTACTTATGAAAAGGAAAATGTAATACTAATGATGAATAAATTATTTAATTGTTTTTTTTTTTTGAATGCTACTGGCCCTATTACATTATAGTATGTGTTCATATACTTTCTCAACCTACTGAAACACAAAGGAGCTAATAACGCCTCCATTAAAGCTCGAACTCACAACCTTCCAAATAGAAGTCCAACCCGGGTACCATTAAACCACATAGTCCTGGTAAATTATTTAATTGTTATTTATTAGAGAAAGTGTAATATTTATGAAAAATATGATACGTTTAAAATATAATACTTTTAAATCAAAATATAATATTAAAAGTTAAAAAATTATTTATGATGAAAATTGTAATACTTATCAAAAATCTGACTCACCATGTCATATAGAATAATTTGTCAAAATAAAATTATATTCTTTGGTCGGAGACGAATGGACGGTTTCGTCTTGGGCCGTCTCAAGCCATCTCCATGTTCGGGAAGACGGCCTATGACGAAGCCGTCACTTTGTCCCCGACCGAAACTAAAGGAGGTTTTTTTTTTAAATTATTTTATTTAAAATTATTTTAAAAAATAAAATTTAATTCGGTAACCACCAATGTCATCATTTTTACAGGTAAACAGGTAATTCTGGATTGAATTGTATGAGTTTTTGTTGTCCAAGGTCGCAATTACATTTTTTTAGTTTGATAGTCCAATTGCAATTTAGTGTGCATTTGAGTAGGTTATTTGAACCTTATTCTTATTAAAATTAATATTTATTTATGGTCTATGGTATAATTTGCCAATCGTTATACCGTGCACCACGGCGCACATAGCAATGTGCGTTCCGCGCCTCTCAAAATGACGTCGTTTTGTTAAGTAGTGTGGGGAATTGACGTGACGGAGTGTATGTGCATTCTGGTATAAAATTCTATACATTCTGTTATCAATTCTGTACATTGGAAACAGCGAATTTTTATCCTTTCAAAAAAGATTATGTGTATTCTATTATAAAATTCTGTATATTCTATTATATAATTCTGTACATTCTATTATATAATTTTGTACATTCGAAACATGAGAATTTTTTTTAAAGAGTTGAGAGTTTATGTGTATTATGTATTATGTTAGATTATGTGTATTATCCTTTCAAAAAAGAATATGTGTATTCAGTTATAAAATTTTGTATATTCTATTATACAATTCTGTACATTCAAAACATGAGAATCTTTTTATAAAACAAATTAACAGCAGACACTGAAAAAAATACAAAACAACCTCGTTTTGGGCTAGGACACACAACGCACAATGCATTGTGCGCCCTGGTGCCACCTACCACAATCTAAGCTCAGGCCCACTGGAGATATAAGATTACATGAATAAAGGTTCATGGACTCTTGAAAGGAAAGTCCAAGCCCAAGCCCATTTTATCGTTTAGACTTTAGAAAAAGCCTTGAAGTGATTTAGTGGCAAATTATGTCCTGGACCCGTGTCCATATTGAATTGTGGACACTGGCCCAAAACGACGTCGTTTTTTAAAAAAACGCGTCATTTAGTTTTAAAAAAAAAAATCGCGCGCGTTTTGCCGTTAACGACGTTATTTTTTTTTGGATTATGAATGTACAGTTATGTCGTTATAAATGTACAGTTATGCCGTTATGAATATACAGTTATGCAATTATGAAATTATGAACACAGAGCTCTAACATTATGAACTTACAATTATGAACATATATAGTGATAAAATTATGAACATAGAGCTCTAAAATTGTGAACATAGAGCTTCGAAAATTATGAATGTACAATTATGGAGTTATGAATGTACAGTTATGGAGTTATGAATGTACAGTTATGGAGTTATGAATGTACAGTTATAGAGTTATGAACGTACAGTTATGGAGTTATGAATGTATAGTTATTAACATATAGTAATAAAATTATGAACATATACTCTTACAATGAAGCGGTCTGAAATTAAAAAAAAAAAAAAAAAAAAAAAAAAAGAGAGAGAGAGATAACAGTGCCTAACGGCACTGTTACCCGTGTCCAGCAAGCATGCTGGACACGGATCCAACGCATAACGATTGTGATTTAGTCTATATTAATGTTATCATAATTAATACTCCTTCTATGGCAATTTATATCCTGCACCACGGCACGTGTTGCATTATGCACTCAGATGCAAAACGACGCCATTTCAATTTTATTCTTTTTTTGAAATTTTGCTACCCAGTGTTTGACAGTTAATTTTTCTTAAAAAAAAAAAATCTCATGTTAAAAAATGTACATAATGTTATACTAGAATACACATAATTGTATACATGAATGTACATAATTATATAACAAAATACACTTATACTTTTTTAAAAGATAATACACATAGTCTAACATAATACATAATAAACATAAACTTTTAACATAATACACATCAACTCTTAACATAATACACAAAAATTTCCTGATTCGAATGTACATAATTGTATTAAAAAAAATGTACATACATGTATAAAAAATGTACATAATAAAAAATATACATAATTGTATAAACAAATATACATAATCATGTCAACTTCCTACCGCGCCTCCCAAAACGACGTCGTTCGCGGGGCGCACAGTGCACTGTGCGCCGTGGTGCAGGGTATAACGATGGCCTTCTATCTCATTTTGCATGTCTTGTTTACTATTGAGTATTTATTAGTCAAACTAATTATTTCTTCATTGCTTATTTTATTTAGTAATTTTAATTATTTTTAAATTTATTTTTTTGTGTTTAATAGTATTTTTTAATGTAGTTTCTAAATATATAAATTTTAATATACTAATAATAAACTTAATATTATAAAAAAAAATTGAATTAAAAATAACTTCAATCAAACATCATTAACTAAATCCGACAAATAAAATGGGACGGAGGGACTAATTATATTATGACAAGCAAGGAAAAACAAACAAAGATCAAATTATACCATGAATTAGGGTCTATCTTGCATTATAAACCTTGGTCAAAAATGATTTCCTGATTGTGTCTTCAGTTAACAATTTATGTGCTTGTAAATAAATGAAGGCACATAATGTGTTGTGAACATATTATGTGTCTGCAATTAACATATTATGTGTCTGTAGTTATCGTGTTATGTGTCTGTAGTTAATTGTAGGTACAAAATATGACAACTGCAGAAATATAATTGTTGGATCATGATCTATAATACAAGATACACCATAGTTCATGGTATAACAATTGTGTTTGGCAAATTATGTTGTGGAACCAAGGTGGACACGGTTCTAAAACTGTTCATAATTATGAATATATAATTCAAAAATTATGAACATATAGTTCTATAATTATAAACATAGAGTTATGAACATAATTATGAACATATAATTATGTAATTATGAATATAGAGATTCAATAATTGTGAATATGAAATTCAAAAATTATGAATACATAGCTTTATAATTAAGAACATATAATTCAGTAATTATGAACATATAGTTCTGTAATTGTGAATATAGAGTTCAATAATTATGAATATGAAGTTAAAAAATTATGAATATATAACTTTATAATTATAAACATATATTTCAGTAATTATAAATATAGAAACGTTTTCACTTTACAAAGTGGACATGGTTTCACAACATAACGATTGATATTGTTTAGTTTGCAGTTTTGCACCAGCCATCTATAGTACAAGTGAAAATAGTTTCCCTTAAATAAGGTTTAGAGTCCAATCAAAATTCGAGTTCGAAAGCCGCTATAGTACATATATTAGAAAATGGTTTAGGCCATACTTGGTAAAATAATTAAATTATATGTCAATTTTGACTATTTAATTATTATTAGCTCTTTAACTTGGTTAAAAAATTAATATAAGTATTTGGTTAATTAGTTTTTTATAACTCCAAAATGCTAAAAATTCAAAATGCTACTCAAAGCAACTTTTTCAATTAGCCTTTTGAGAAAAAAAATTATACCAAACAGCTATCAGGTAACAGCCATTTTATCAAATATCGTTCTACAATCACCTAATGTTATCAACTAGTTATACCATTTAATTAACCAAATCAACTAACAGCTAACAGCTAACAACTATCAAGTAATAGCTATTTACCAAACTGGACGTAGTTTGGTTGTATTTGCTTAACGTAGAACCAAACAAATATGCTTCTCATAATAATACTATACTATGATAGTGGTATGCAGCGTAACAAGTTAATTGACTAAGTAACAATACAATTGTCATGCGAAATAAGTTCAGTTGGTTTAACTGATTATCTTTAAAGTTTGGCTCAAATGACCGTGTGGGAGTTTAAATCCTACTAAGAATTTGAGGGTCATTGGAAAACTAACCTTAAGTGATAAGAGACCAGTATAAATTGAAAAACTTAATGTAAAAAAACAAAAACAAAAACAAAAACAAAAATTCAAAAACAAAACAAAACAAACAATACAATACAATTATATACTCCGTATTTTTTTAGTACTGTTAACCCTATCACAATTGTTGAAATCATAATAAAAAGGAGCTATCTCAAAGGTAACTCCATTTGGATTCCTTTATGTATATAAATAATTAAATGCGCATAAATTCAGAAAGGCATAAAAGGCTATACATACACAAATTAATAAAGGTCTAAAGATGTTAAAGTGGGAAAATCCCTTTCCACTTTTTTCATCAAAAATTTTCATAATATACATAATTGGGCTAAGCTAGGGCTTTACATTCTCTCTCTCTCTCTCTCTCTCTCTCCATACTACTTTCACTTTTAAGTAAATAAATAGCAGTAAGGCAGTAAAGCCAATCTTCTCTGTTAGTGTATGTGTAGGCATATGTATATACACATGCCACGCACATTGAGCTTTACAACTCTCCTTGATGTTGCCATGCATCTTTTATGCTGTCCAATGTAGTATATGTACCACAAACTAAACTGGCAAATTATACGATGGACCAGGATTCACATTGTATTATGATTTATGAATTCTGATGACATTTAAATTATGTATTTGCAAGTTAATTAATATGTCTGTAAATAAATTAAAGACATATAATATGTTAACTACGTGCACATAACATGCAATTAACATATTACAAGGCAAGGTGAACCCTAGTCCACAGGATAACAATTGAACTAAACTATGTTGTTGTCTTTTTTTTTTTTTTTTTTTTTTTTTTTATGAAATAATACTAAAGAGTAGAAGCTTGCAAGCATATATATACTGGTTTGTTCTATCTTGGGCCATAAGCATGGCTTTAAAGGATATGCATGTTAATATATGTAAATGAAAGGAAGGATATACAGAATGATTCAGTCTGATCTGCTTTATCTATCTTTATCCAAATTAAAGGTTCTAACATGTAATCCACCACCACATTATATTAAGCTTTTGCAACACTACCTTAGCTTGTTATATATTCATGGGGGTATGTATATCATACATTTTCCACCGACATTATTCATAGGACTTTACTATAAAAGTCGAGCCAATAGAATCGGTATGCCTCTCGGAGCGAATTGGGATTAATCGGGTGGACTTAGAACACCTCGTGATTTACACCAAAAAACATTAGAGTGGACAAATAGCCATAGAAACAATTACCTAGATCTTAAGAAACTCGTTAGTTACAAGGGTGTGCACTAGATAAACTTTGCTCTAGTGTAATAACTTGCAAATTATAAAAGCGAGGTAAATTACACTATGAATATTTTGTGTAACAGGTTCAACTGAGAGAATGTTAGCTTCTTTTCTTGTGTTTATATATGGGAGTTAGGTCACATACACGAATCAATAAACTCATGTGATTTATAGATAGTAATTATTTCTTTAAAATATAATTATCGAGTATCTTGAATATAAATGTATCAATGAATGAGATTTATATTAAATAAAGTTTTAAATCAATCAAGTAAATAAAAATAAGATACATGTATTAAGTAACCATAGAATTATAAAAATATATACTTAATTAACTTGCAAATGGATCTTATATATAGTTTTGAATAAATAACATTATTCTGATCTGCAACTCGATCTAATTTCGGTTTCCAAGCGGTGCAATCTGCAGCCTTGACACATCTGGCAAAGTGAGATTTCCTCTTTATAGGTGAGTCCAAATTGTTCATCATCTCTTGCACTGTGAATCTTGTTGTGGTCCCAAATTCTTGTTTCAGAGATAGTTTTTTTTTTTTTTTTGGAAGGTTTCAGAGATAGTTGTTTGCAGTCCATTTTAGTTCATTCAATAATGTTCTTACTACAAATATGGATAATCTTAATTCTTAAGGTTTCAAGTTGAATTCCCTTTGAGAACGAGCAATATATTGACTTTCTTGGTTTGAGATGGTAAGTTATAGACAGTCTATGCTAGGTTGATTATCATGTTGTGTTCTTTTACCTGTTAAGATTACAAAAGTGACTTCGATCACCCATAATACAATTTTAGATAGTGATTGCGGACTTCAATTCCCATAATTCAAAAAGAAATAATTGGAGATAAATCTTACATATATATGGTAGCTAGAAAACAAAACACTAATTAATAATGTAAAAGAACATGAAATGGTGAATGATAACTAACATTAATGAAATGGTGAATGAATAAAATCCAATAATATCATCACATGAAACCGTACATAACCATCTGCATCTGTGTAAGTAATGAGGGAATCTTGACCTCTTTTCCTCCCTTTCCAGTTTTCCTTTCTTTTTTTTTTTTTTTTCTAAATAAGAAATTAAAGAAAATTAAACAATAAAGAGAGAAGGGCAAGTCGACGTTGATGAATAAAATGGGAAGAAAAAGCAGCCATAAAAAGCAAATGAAGTAGTTGCACTGTGGCCTCAAGATTGCCAATGTCAGAAATGTTGTATACTTATTTACCTGCAAAAAAAGTTTAAAGCTAGTAAAATAAGGAAAAAAAAAAAAAAAAAAAAAAAAAAAGAATCACGTAACATATTCTTATAGAATGATAGAAAGATGCAAAATTAAAGTATCATATTACGTAATAATAATAATTAGTTTAATTACCATTTCCGGTGAATATCCGTCTCATGAAAGTCAAGAAAACGATGAGCAGAGCAACTCCGGCTAACAATCCGATGATAAGGGCAAATGTCTTCTCACTCTCATTATGGGATTCTGCATTACATTATTCCACCCAAAAAAAAAAAATTAGTTAATTTGCATTAACTACCAAATACCAATTTATTAGGTAATTAAACTAGTTTAAGTTGTTGATAGCTGACTGATTCAAACTAAAATAATCAATATGTTAATACTACTGACTTTATTACAATGTAATATCTGTTCATAACTACTAAGACTCAAACCCACAACCTCCCTTATGACAAAGGAACTTAGTGTCATTAGACCACAAGGTCTTTGACTGTAACCTATTTTTTTTTTAGTATCCCTGACTCTGTTAAAGTTAAAGTGTAGTATCTGTACATAATTACTTCAAATATATTAACTAATTGTTTAGTTAAGGGGGTGGATTAGCATTATTACCATGGTTAGATTTGGCGGCATAAGCATGAGCTCCATTAGTGGTGTACCTAGCATAACATTTCCCCAAGAACATGTCCCCAAACAACGCGCCGCCGCACTCCGTCTTGAGGCGGTTGATCGCCTCCGCTATACAACTCTGGCACTTCCCGTTGCTGAGATCACCGACGCACTGCGCCACGCCGTTCACCTCCTGGGACCCACCCACTCTGTACAGCCCTCCGGCCCCACTCATCAGCCCCGCCAGAACGGCGTCGCGGCGGCTCATCATCTCCGCGTCGAACCCGTTCGACGGCCCGCACTTCTTGTACACCACCGTCTTATCCTCCGCCCCGACGAAGCTCGTGTTGTCGTACTTCACGAAACACCCGTTGAGCTGCAGCTCGCCGCCGCAGGTCTGGCGGCAGAGGTCGCCGAGCTGGCTCACCGACCGGGCCACGCAGGTGGCGCAGTCCGGCATGGACAGGTCGCCGCGGCATTGGTAGAGGCCGTTCACCACGTCCGCCTGGCTCGACCCCATCACGCTGTACTTGTTGTAGGACGAGTAGGTGGCCGAGTTGACCAGGGAAGTGAGTAGCGAGTTGAGGTTGGACTCGTAGGGCGAGTCGGAGGAGTACTTTATCCGGGAGCAGCCGCCGTAGAGGAAGCCGTCGACGGAGGAGTCCGAGAGTGTGAGAAGAAGAGAGGAGTGTGAAAAGACAAGAACGCCCATGAAAGAAACAAGAAAATGCAAACTTGATGTGGCCATGATTGAGGTTTTCTTGGGATGTTTGAATGATCGGCAGTCATGCATATATATACAATCACATGTATATATAATAATAATATAATTACATATTCTACTCGACTACTCCAAAGAAAATAATTTGTTAGCATTCTTAATTTGAGTCAATTAGACAAACTAAACTTATTTAATTACTTCTTTATAATCTTTTATGACTATAATTACAACATAAGATTTACTCAGTGCACAACTTTCAGGTTGCAGGTTTTCTTTCATCAATTAATAATCAATAATATAATTATAAATTTATAATACTAACATGCAAATTAAAGCTTTTATGTGAAGAAAGCAAAAGAAAAAGAGAAAAATATAGAAGGGAGTAAGGGACCATTGCATGAGTTATGAGTATGTACCATCCCAATCCTACGTAGTTTATTTTGTTTTGTTTGCGTAGATAAAGCTAGCTGTTGAAATTAATATATTATCTACATATATATATATATATATATATATATATATATATATATATACACATATTATTATGCATGCTTTTTGATAAGTTAGTTGATGGGGTGAGGACCCCGGCCCAAGAAGAGGGGTCCACGAGAGAGGGGCCCAAGAGAAAAAAAGCACAAGATAGAAGATAAGGGTCAGTAAAAGAAGAAGCCCGATGAGGGTCTGGGCCGAGTCCAGGAGTCGGTCCGGACCAAGCAAGGAAGAAGACTCGGCTCAGAGGCCAGAAAGAAGCATTCAAGTCGGTCTAAGAGCCGTTGAAGGAACACTCAATGCGGCATTCAAGAGGACTCGGTCAAAAAGATCGTTAAGAGGCCAAAGAGCCGTTGGTCGACTCGGTAACAGCGACCGAACGGTCTAGTAGTGTAAATAGCCTTGAAAGCAATGATTAATGTACTTCAACTCGGATGGAGGGGAGCCTGCTATATAAAGGCCCCCTCCACACTTGTAAGAGAGGCGAGTTCATGCCCAGACACACACACTTAGAGACTTGATTATCCGTCTTTGCGATCACTTTTTAAGAAAGGTGAATCCACCAACCAAAGGTTGTGTTGGACCTCCTTGGACGGAAAACCCAAAAACCAACATTTATAATAAAGTTTTCTAATTATGGGGCATGGCCCATAATTTGGAACGCACTTAGGTTATTACCTCAGCTAAAATACTTAAACACCAATAATTTTATTATTGTAATATATAACGCACGAAAATTTTTTAACGATAAATATTTCACATTTTGAATATATATTTACATTAAAAATTTGAAACATTTCAGAATCATTTATGTAATTAAAAAAATCTAATAACATTTAGGGGCTCAACTGCTCAAGGCACGTTCCAAAGGATATACAATTAAAAAAAATTAAATGTTAATTCTTATTTCTTGATTGGCCCAGTTACTGTATGCAAAGGTTACGATTACTTTTACATTATAGCTTTATTGGAAATTATGTCTTGTTATTATCACAATCAATGGCAAACCCACAATATGTTAAGTGAATTTAATTTGACGTTGTTAAAATTTTGCTTAGTTATTATATAAATATATTATATGTCGATAAGATTAATTGGTACGGGTGCAAGTCAAAACTCAAATTGGATGTGTGCAACTAGCGATGGCAATTGGGGTAAGGGACATAGAGTATACTCATGTTCCTATTTCAAAAAATTTCTTATATTATCCCTAGTCAAAGTGTATAATTAGTACTATTTTCACGAGCAACTTGATACCAGTGGACTACAAGATTTTTTATTAACAATAATATAGAGTAAATACCGGCGGAGGTCCTCTGACTTTGGTGGCACTGTCACTTTTAGTCCTCAACTTTTAAATCAACCACTTTTAGTCCTCTTACTTTTTGTTTCTAGCCATTTATGGTCCTTTCGTTAAACTTGACCATCTAATACCGTTTTCTAAAGGATAATTCAGTCATTTCATAATTAAATTATTAATTATTATGTTTAATTTCCTCGTCAGAATAATCAAACAATGGTTTCCCAGCTATGAACGTGTACAAAACCAGCTCGTGAATCAAAATGGCGTACAAAAGCTGGTACGAAGGTTGTGCCAAAACGACATCGGGATATCTCAGTATGACTCGGCAAACATAATAATTAATAAATTAATTATGAAAGGACTGAATTATCCTTGAGAAAACGGCATTAGATGGTCAAGTTTAACGGAAGGACCATAGATGGCTAGAAACAAAAAGTAAGAGGACTAAGAGTGGTTGATTTAAAAATTGAGGACTAAAAGTGGCAGTACCACCAAAGTCAGAGAACCTCCGTTGATATTTACTCCAAAATTATATTATATATCATGGATGGGGTACCCGTCGTGGAAGGAAAAATTATCATTTGAAAGTGCAACTAAAGTCAATTTTGTTACATAATCTATTTAAATATTTAATAAATGACATTATTTTATTTTTTTGAAGGAAAAATGACATTATTTTTTGTAAAGCTAAAAAGACCAAAGAAGTCAAGGAGGCCAAAGTGAATAAAAAGAATCCAAAGTTCTCAAAGCCACAACATAACTTCACTGATCTTTTGAAATCTTAACCAAATCATCTAATGTCCACTCAAGGTAAAAGAAAAGCATGATACAATTTATACAAAGTTGAAAGGCATTACATTATCACAAATCAAGTTCTCTACATTCAGAGCAAGAATAAGGCAGTAATTAAGTGCACTTTAAAAGGTTTCTGCATGCTTACAGAGATCTCAAATTCTCAATGCTTAACAAATTTACGTTTCAACCTTACAAAATTTACATCTACTCACTGAGAAAGTAAGTCCTCATAAGAAATATCATCTTGAACTTGCCAGCTTAGTGGGTATTTATACTAAATTGAAAGCAAACAGCATTTGCCTAAACTATATCCCTAGTCGGATGAATCCTGTAACATATGACTAATCAAACGCATCAGAATCATCATCGTTGGATGTCACCTCTGAACCTTCATCTTCATCTTCACCTTCCTCATCGATCTTAAGTGTTCTATTGGCAGTCATCTTGGACAATGCCACTGTCTTACTAGCCCTCTGTGACCGAGTGCTCATTGCACCAGGGTTAGCAGGAACGGCAGACGAGGGTGAGAACTCCTCGTCTGAGGAAGATTCTTCCACGTTCCTCACTCTTCTCCTGCCACGGCTTGGTCTAGTTGATTTTGGTGCTGGAGTAGGTGGCACTTCCATGGAGATGTCCTCATCAAATGTTACTTCAACCTCTAGCTTCCCTGTGTTATCAACATTTTACAGATTTAAGAATTGTGTTGAGCATAAAATGTATAAATAATAAATGTGAAATTTCACTATAAATTAAAAGATTTAGTTTCTTTTAGTTGAGACTGAACACATTCTTTAAGAATACAACAGCCATCAAGATTGTACCCACAACAGAGAAAGAGCATATAGCAGCAAAGAACTCAAATACAAGACTTTCCAACATCTAAACTGACAGACCATTGCATACAATTTACACCCTGAAAAGATTTGTCACTAATAAAAGAATGTTATTACCTAAAATAAGATTAGCCTGATCAGAAGACAATTTCTGATCTGGATGTCTGTCTAAAGCCTGTAGCCTTTCAGCCATCTGTTTCAAATCCTTCAAGGGCTCCTTCTCAGCTGCTACAGATTCAAAGATAAGGTTTAATAGCTGCCGCATTAACTTAACAGCCTCTTGTTCTGATGACCTAAAATGGAGCAAGACTAGCGTCTTGCAGAGTGCAGATGTATATGATTTCTCAGCAGCTGTCTTCTTGCCACGGAAGCTAGTTACCTTAGAACCAAAAAATAATAAATATTATAGACAAAAATTACAATAGCATTTCAACATGATTGCAATATATCATATAAAAGTTCATCTGCAAGCTAGTGAGCCATCTCTGTAATTGTCAGGCCAATTCAACAGACTTAAGTAACCAGGCCAGGTTCCAACAGAGAATAATTTTGTTGAAACTTCTTTTTAGACTTGAAGGCAATTCTCATATCACGAGTTCTAAAACACTAAACCATTTCACATTATAGCATTTGATGAACCAAACATGTAATAAGCCTCTTCTTAAGCCATTATAGATAATTAGATATAAAGAACCTTTCATATAACTATTAGCAACATTCATGTGTTGGAAGAGAGTAATGATGCAATATGAATTGAGCAGCATCGAAACAAAAATAGAACATGATAACTCATTTAATACTATTCACCTCAGCACCAATTCGTATTGCAAGCCCTTCTTCTCCACTCTCATACTCTGAGGAAGGATCCACTGAATCATCTAGGTTTTTCGTGCCATCTTCATTGGAAGGTGCAGTCCCCTTTTTGTAAATGGGAGCTTGCATCATCTGCACCATGAAAAGTGATGCTTGCACAGCACGTTTGCGCATGTTAGATACTATTACTGGAGACCCTGCAGCATTTCCATTGATGCCTGGCCACATAGAGCGCATAACTGGCACAAAAGCCTTGGATAAGCACATCTGCATTTACAAAGTAAGAATCCCCATTAATCACAGAATTATAATCACTCAAAAGCATTTCTACAATTATTTGAAATCATTTATTTACTTAGAAGTAAATGATGCACACCTTGTGATTCACTGAGAGGGATGGATAGTGCTCAAAGAATACAGATAAACACTGTTTCAACCTATCAAGTAAACCTGTAATTAGATGAATTTGAACTATTAAACTAGTAAAATTAGTTGTGAAGCACTTTACCTCTGAAATTCTTTGCACTCACTAAAAAAGTACAAGCCAATTAGTTTGGCAAATAGTACAGGATGTGACAAAGCAGGTAGGCCTGAATACTTCTCACTAAGAAGAAGAATCTTTGCAAATCCCTCTCCAAGAATGGACTTAACTGACTCATTGTCATTACTCTCTACACAATCATCCCAGTCATTCTTTTGAAGTCCATTATATAAAAGATCAAGCAATTCTATCTCAAAATCCTCTCTTCCATCACAGAGTTCAATTGGTGTAAAAACCATGGAATGATCACGGAGTTGTGAAGACAAAGGTTCATTCATGGCTTTATCTACTTCATTAGGACCATGCCACATTGCAAGATCAATCAAAGCCTTAGAAGCCATAATAGTAACTGGAGAAGGGCCTTTAACAAAAGAGCGCCTTAAATGTTTTACTAAATCATCACTAAGCCTCCTTTCCAAAAGACCAAAAAGACCTAGACACCTCGTGGCAGCCCTCTGAACATCCAAATGGACATGTTTTACCTGTATTTCAGAATAATACCACATGTCACAATTTGTCACTTAAACAGTTAAACAGAAGATAAAACAAGAACAGGGATGAAAGAATGAAAAATGATGGTGAAAAACAAACTAAACTCAGTATCACTTTGCCCATATACATACCCCAGGAAGCAAAACAGAATGCAAAATCTCTAGAGGTTCTATGGCCTTCCCCTGCATCCAACGAAATGACTGTGCGTTTTCCAAGAGAAGGCTAATCACAGCAAGACAGTGAAGCCATTGCATACAATTTGCTGTCCTTTCCCTGCAAGGTCGAGCAAGTTCTTCTATAACCCCTACAACCACTTCTTCAAATTCTCCTGGTGTAGCATGCACTTTCCTTGCCAGTTCTGACACAGCAACAGCCCAATCCTTGTCCCCACCTAAATTGATACCATCTCCTATAACCACCTCATTTTCATGCTCATCCAGTTCATAATCAAGGGGTTTGTGCAGCAACTCCTGCAAAAATTCACCAGCAACCCTTCTGTTTGAAGCATCAGAATAGTCAAGCATTGCACCAAGCAATAGTAATTGCCGAGATGCAAAGCGATAATTTGGGCCTGTAAAACCAGATGGCATTAGATAATGTCAAAATGGAATAACATGAAAGAATGAAGAAAGGCAGGAACAGGCAAAACACACCAGCATCTATATGAGCTTTAACCAATTCCACATAATCACTGACAGTAGCAGGTAGAACTTGGTCAAGAAGATCATTACTGTCTGAAGCTTCTGCTGCATAGACAGCAGATTCAGTGCCTGTTTTCATTGCAGCATCAGAGCCCTTCACCTATTTGGTCATATTGAAAATTCCTTACTTTACTGGAATATTGAACAAGTTTTTGAAAAATCATTTAAATACAACAGATGAAGCTCTAGATCTCTTTCAGAACATAAAACTACAAAGAGGTAATCCTCCTTATCTAAATGACATTTTACTAACCTCAAGTTAGTATGCTCTAATCACAGTTATTTTATATAATTATTTCGCAAAATAATAATCACTTGCAAGTGATTCAGTTCAATTTGAACAAGAAGCATGCAACAAAGACATAGTACCATCTGCAACATGATACATATTATGTATGCTCTAATCACAGTTATTTTATATAATTATTTCGCAAAATAATAATCATTTGCAAGTGATTCAGTTCAATTTGAACAAGAAGCATGCAACAAAGATTTAGAAATTCATTAGTAGGTGTTTGTTATGGAAGGGAGAGAATAATTATGTGGATTGTGGAACACAGTTTGTAGGTATCTAAAGAAATTGTAGCAAATACTAATACTCACAAAGAACTCTAGCTAAAAAGTATAGTTATAGTCGAGCAATGTATTTTTTTCAAGTAGGGCTCTAACTTTCAAACAAAATGAAGGGAAGTAATGCAATGATCAAGATACCCACTTGTGCTTCCACCTGCAGGTTCTTACAGAAGGTTCTCCAAAAAAATGCAACCTCTGCTTCCATTACTTGGACAGTGCAGTTGCATTGTCCTGTGTACAAGAAAGAATTGAATATATTATTGATTGTATTCTCAAATAACATGCAGAGCATATATATATATACACACATAGAGGTCAAATGGGCTCAACCCGTTCTTGTAGGGTTACATTATACACTTAAACTCTCTGTAAAGTTGGAGCATAGATATTAATCATGCCAAACATGTTATGTGAAAGAATAGAATATATGATTGATTGTATTCGCAAATAACATGTATAGTGTATATACACACATAGAGGTAGATGTGGGCTCCGCCCATTCTCATATTGCTACACTATACACTTAACATCCTGGTACGAAGATACAAAACCAATCAATATGACAATATGTTCTATGCCACAAGGACAAAGTTTTGGCTAATGAGAAACAACAACAGAAGAGATGAAACACGACCACAAAATCTTAACTTTCATACTTGATAAACTTGTCTTTCTCTAGTAATTTGCTATTGATAGTTCCACGTTGAGCACATATACAACTAACAAAAATGATATCAAGTTATCAACAACAGGAAACACAACAAAGATGTAGCACACAGCTGAAAGGACAGTATACGAAGTGTCAAAGTGTGTCAGGAGACATTTAAATATATATATATATATATATATATATATATATATATATATAGTTGTAGAGATTTTAATGCACCTTCTCTACGTTTTACATTCACTAACTAGCCATAAAAATTTTCAAATAGAATGGCCTTTTAGATAACAACTTGGGTTTTTTTTATTCTGCAGACATGCAAGTAGTGAGCTACTAATTGAACTAGTCATTCTCAATCTTACATCAACAGCTTAACAAATATTACATCAGAAGGAGGTGGAATTTAAAAAGGTAAAGTTAGTTAGTGCATATAGGGGTTTTTTGTTAACATACATATGGAATTGATCTCAAGACCTCATAATGAGAATTTAAAACCTATGCCACCGAACTGCAAGGTCCTTAATCATATAGGGGCTTTCACTAAAGTATTCTGAATGCTAGATGTCCAGATGTAGTCTATAATTCCCTCTGAAAGCAGTAATAAAACTCATATCCCGAGAAATTATGGTACAGTCTCACGATAATGCAAAGGCATAACATACTAGTCAAAGTGCAAATGTGCAATAAAAAAAATCCATCTGAACATAACTCTAACCTTCAGCAGAGTCACTAGTTGATGTAAAGAACTGCCTAATACTTTGACCATCTTGCAATTTCACCAGTCCTGCTTTTAACAAAGTGCTCATTACTGACTCTCCAACTGACTCATAGGTTTCAACATCAAGAAATTTTAAAAGTTTTATTGGGTCATCATTGCAACATTTGGCAAGCCATTCATCTTTCATCAATTTAATGCACTCCTTCATGACAGACGAGGAGCGATCTGCCAACCCCCTCTGCAAGATAGTTGTCCTAAGTTTGATGCTGCAGAATTTATTGCACAGAAAAACACATCAGGTTCCGAATGAATAGAAAGAACACATTGCCTTTTACTTATCCACAACTGCAGACGGCTAGATATGTATACTTCCAGGCTTAGGTAGTCATTTTATGAGATGAAGAATAAGTAGAGTGGGTAATCAAGAAAGGAAATTAACTATTTGGAGAAAATCTCAACACATTTACATCACATGCAAAGAGGATCAACTAATTCTTGCACAGGGTATAAACAGTGATGCATGATAGTTTAAATTATATGTCTAGCAGGCAGCTTTCTTATTTTTCTAGATATGTATATTCTTTTGGTTCAATATATCATGAACTAAAGGCACTAACCACAGTTGTTTTATATTCTACATAGTTGGTTAGAAATCAAGGTTTTGGAATCTTAGTGATCAATCTAATGTGATGTTCCATGTTCATGAAATGTCAGCAGTTACCTGATGCTCCACAGGCAATTACCAAGTGCACACATGACAATAAGAAGAATGAGAAAAGAGACAAAAAGTCAAAAGTTACCTGAGGCTCTGTAGGGGAAACTTACTAGCAAGCACACAATAAGCTGCTTTACGTACAGATTCACTCACATCCAAGGTGCAGTCAATTACTGTAGTAGCAGTGGAGTGCGAAGGCGGAAGAGAAAGCACAATTGTCTTACGAACATCCTGCATAAATTCCCCAAACTCAGGAACTACAACAGGAGGTTCACTTCCTTTAAAATAAAGAATAACATAATAAGCAAAAGGATACTAGATTCCCCTATTGCATTTACCCTTTTCTTACAGGAACTAAAAGTGTTAATATATTTAACCGGTATTGCAAACATGTTTGCTAAATATCATGAAAATATTTTAAATTTGTTAGTAACGTACAATGGAGAAAAATAATCAAGCTGAATGTATTATATTTTCACCTATGTTAAGAGTCCCCACATTGATAAAATAAGAGAGAACATATGGGTTTATAGGCCATGGGTTAGATTAGCTAATTGATTGGATCAATTATTTAGTGTGGTTTGGGCGTTTGGCCCATTAACATTATAGCCTTGAGGAACCTTGATCGAATAAAAGCACAGAAAACAAATACACCATAATTATATAATAAACTGACCACATTCTGCTCAAGGGGTAATGTCTGCATGAATAACTCTAGAACATCACTATTTTCTGAATCATTCACAAAGCGTGAAAGAGCCCTGATAGCAAATGTTCGCACAGCAGGGACCTTATCACCAACACGCAACTTCATTCCATCTATCGCCTCATCCCAAAGTTCATTGCTAACTTCAGTGTCATCCGGCAGCCGCATTATGATCTAGAAAAGTAAACAACACATACAGATAAATAAAATGAAGAAGAAAGAGAAGTACATTCATTTCAAGAATTCAAGCAGCAACAGAGGGAAGGGATAAAGAGTGTGCATGTAAGGTCAATATTGTCAGAATTTAATTGGAACCTACTGAAGACTAAAACTAAAACAACTTGCAAGTCCAGTAAATCCACCTATGATACCAGCAATGCTCAAAATCTACAATTCAAGTGTCTACTTACAATACAGCAGGAGTAAGCAAGAATAATATATTAAGTTATTTGCCTTGCCATCTCCAATGAAGGCACCAAAACACCATTTTGGTGTAAAAATTTGGTGCAACCTTGCTCCAAGGAAGACACCAAATTTTACACCAAAATGGTGTAAGTGAATAGTGTTACACCAAATATGGTGTAATACTATTCCTTTACACCATTTTGGTGTGGAACTTTTTAAATTCTTTTTGCTAATTGTTTCCTTTTAAAATTTTATATTATTAGAAATAAATTATAAAGATTTAAAGATCTCATTGAGACATTTAAAACAAGATCAATATCAACTATGAAATAATTAAAAATTGAAATACATAAAAACATAAATTTCATTTTAAAATATTATTATTTAATTATTTATTATTATTTATATTAAAATAATTAAAATAAGCGAAATTAAAAGTTTTAAATTATAAGAATACAAATTATTTTAGTGTATGAATAGAATTTGGTGTAAATGGATTGAAGATGAAATAAAATTTGGTGTAAATGGGTTGGAGATGAAAAAATTTGGTGTAAAAATATGCTAAGAATATTTCTTTTGGTGTAAAATTTAGTGCAGAATTTGATATTTTGGGTTGGGGATGGTCTTAGCTGATTATGAGCAAAAATAGTAGCATACTCATTAGACACTAAAAGCATGAAGTGATGAAGATTAACTAATGCACAGGTATAGTGCACAGTAAAATTCAGAAAAAGATAGAGAACTTTTTTATTTCTTCCTGTAACTCATTTCTCTAATTCAACTACTCAAAGCCAGGTACTCTGGTTATAGTTTTATCCAATTCTGAACGAAAACAATACAAAATGCATGTCAAATAAATGATCGCATTCATAAAATTGCATAAAAGAGTTATAAATCTTCATAATGTCAAAGACTATTTTCGTGCCATTTTCTCATATTACCTCAGAAATGATCTGACAAGCTCTGATTCTCGCCGTCCTGTTGGCTGCCACCGCAGCCACGAGCAAAAACCTAAGGAACTGCTCGAGAAACGCATCACTGTGGGAGGCATTCTTCGAGTCCCGTTCACCCGCAAAGATCGCGACGAATCGGATAATTCTCTCCGCGGAGGAAGTACGGCGTTGGAAGTCAAAAAGTGGAGTCAACGCTGTGCAGAAAGCCGCAAAGAACTTCTCCGAGGATACAGATGAGCGGGAACGGAGAGCGGAGAGCTCCTTGAGCTTCCGGAGGTGGGTAGCATGGGACGACCTGACCTCATCCAAAACCCTAGCTATTTTTTGAGTTAATTCAAGCTGCTGCTCGACTTCTTCTACTCCTCCTCCGCCGCCGCCGTTGTTGAGGAGGGCCGGCATCGTGGATTGATCTTTGAAGTATTTTTACGGCTAGTTTCAGTGTTGGTTTGTGATGGAGATGAGGACAGAAGGTGATTGTTGTTTGAATTTGGGAAATTTTGCTAAAATTCTATTTTCCCCGATTTTGAAATGAAAATTGATTTTTGAATTTCGAGCGGGAAAACATTAAATGATGATGGGCCATTTTCCATTTGGGCTTCATATCTGGTAGACTCTTCTGGACGGCCAAATTATGGCCTCATTTGATTATCAATTGATCTAATTCCGTCAATTTTTGGAGAGTTTTATCATCTTTAACAATTTGGTTGAGTCAAACTACTAAATAAGTGGATGTTTGGTAAATAGTTGTTAGTTGATTGAGTTAGTGGATTTAAGTATTTGACTAGTTGATAGTATTAGCTGATTATAGAAAAGTATTTAGCAAATTAGTTGATAATTAATTACATACAAAATGATTTTCTCAAAAAATTGATCGAAAAAAACTACTTTGAATAGTTTTTTGAATTTTAGTGTTTTGAAATAATAAGATGTTACAAAAAGTTAATTAATCAAACAATTATATTGATTGTTTAACTAAGTTAAATAGTCAATAATGAACAAACAAATTAAAATTGGTTGATATGCTAACTATTTTACCAAGTAGAGCCAATATAAATATAGTAATTAGATATTAAAAAACAACTATTTGTCAAACACCCCCTTAACCAAATTTTAGTATGTAACGTTATATATTTTTTTTATTGCAAAGGAGGCTCATACCCTTCACCTCTAACATAGGAAAGCAACCGGTACTATTGAACCACAAAGACTTTCGTGTTGACAACGTTATCTATAGTATGCCTTTTCACTAACTTTGTCAAATATTAACAAAAAAAGGGAAAAATACAAGGAAAACAAATTGGGGACCATACGTCCAAAATAGGCATTTATTGTACATATTCTTTCTCACAATGCTTTTTTTTTTTTTTCTTTGCATCATCAAAAGGTTTTTGCTTTTGCCATTTCTTGGCCGCCTTCCGATAACATTAACATTTATGATTGGGGACCAAAAGTCTAAAATAGGCATTTTTTGTTTTATTCATCCTTTATATAATAAAGTTATATGATTTGGGAAATAATTAATGTTACAATTAATGCCCCAACATCCTTTATTATATAAAAAAAAAACACAACATTTAAAAAATAAAATAGCTATATATTATATAATCATATAAAAAATACTTTTGAAAAATAAAATAGCTACATATTATATAATCATATAAAAAATATGTTCAATTAGAGTTTAAATTTACACATACAAAATTTGAAATTTGCTTTCCAAATGGAATTATCTTAGTTATTATTTGTATTGTGAAAATTATAATATAGATGAAATACAATTAAGAATAAATCAATGTAATTATGTAAATTATCTCTATAAGTTTATTTGAATATGCACATAATTAGAGATTATATTAACCATACAAAATTTTAATTTTAATTTTAATTTTAATTGTAATTTTGTATTCTATAAAAATAATAAATACTTGACCAATGGAAGCTCAAAAATATTATTATATTAAATAATTTAAAATATTTTAATTTTTTTATTTTTTATTTATATTTATAATAACATAATTTTTTTCCGTGCATCGCGCGGGTGAATTACTAGTTTTTTAAACAGAGGGAGGGGAAACTATTTTACTCATTTGATTATTGTCAAAGTACTTTTAGGTTTACATATATATAAACTTCAATAATAAATTAATTTTAAGAATTATTGTTGTGGTTGTTGTTGTTCATATATTTGAAAAATAAAAGACCCCACCTTCATGTTTTTATTATTTGTTGAAAATGAAAATGAAACATGTAGCAATTAGAGGATGATCATCTCATCTGTCTTTAAATATTGTTAAAATTTATATCTTTATACTTTGACCACTACTTACATCACTCTCGCGAACTTTATCCCTAACCATGACCGCATGACATTGAATTACTAAAGGACTAAAGGAGACGCCAAGCACCTTGTTCTCATATGATATGTAATAACATCTTTTATGTATAAGGTTATGAGATCGAGCATCAATGAGGCATAAAGTCAGTAGCATTAAAAAAGAAAAAAAAGAAAAAAAAAAACTAAAAGAGACGATATGATAATTTTATTTACCCTCCAATATCATATAAGTGTCGTCAAAAATTACATCAATCTCTTACTTCTCATATGAGAAATAATGTGAAATGTTATTAGAATTCAAATGTCTCGAACTAATAATAATATTCATATATATATATATATATATATATATATATATATATACTTTGATCAATCACCACTTGTAGCACTCACACCAACCTATAACAATAGCCATTAGATTATTAAGGCAGAATTTAAAGTAACATTTGAATTTGTAGCGTTTAGTCAAACGATAATTTATTAAACATTTATTTTAGAGATTTAGTTTGGTTAATTTGCTAAAATTCTACTCAATTATTTTTACTCCATAATATAACAAACAATAATATGATATTTTCATTATGTGAAATTCAGAAAAAGTGTATACATAAAAAAAAAATGTTAGTCAAAATAAAAAATAAAATTCCATATAATATTTTTTTTTATAAAATTAATTCAATAATTACTTAGTTAAGTTATGGCCTTACAGAATACTAGAAGTACAAACAAATCAAACCAAGAATATTTTAAATTTTCAACTGTAAAATTCTTGGTCAGTTTCAACATGACCTGCATGTTGAGTATATAATATATAAACTTTGCAATTCAATTATCAATTTAGACTTTTAGTTGAGATGGAGCACATGCTTCAATTTGATATTAAAACTAACTCCATGACATTTAGACTACGGTTCATGTGTTGTTTGAGGCCCATAAAAAAGTAATCCATCTATACAATGAGAGGATTGTGACTTTTGAGTGGATAAACTTGAAAGTGCATCACATGTACATTATTCCCATTTTCTATCTGAATGTGTAAATCATACTAAAGTTGTATAACACGAATTTCCCATATCATACTTTACTTCCTTTTAGTCATAATTTACGCTATAAGTATGATTTATCAAATACCCGTAAATTAATCTCTAACTTATATTATTAATACTCTTGTGTAATAATTTGTAAATTAAAAAATTATGTTAAAATAATCTATGAAATGAACTTGATAAAAAAACATTAATAAAAATTAAAGTTGTGATTTTTTAAGAGGAAACTTATGTTCTACTTCCTTTTAGTTGCAATCCACTTATTTTGTCCCTATAACAAGTAACACCATCTTACTCTATGCAGATGCAGTGTATGTAGGTGTCAGATATTCGATACTGGAATAATTGTTGAGCAACACTAATCCGGTGCAGTGCAGATAGCAGAAGATCGAATAATAATTTTTTATCTAGAAAATAATTACTTCTGCTTTTTGAAATAATATTTTAAAATCATAGCCTAATTTCACGACATAATATTTAAAAATGAAAAGGCACATATCGATCACTCTATGAACAATTTTTTATTTTTATGTACTTTTACCACCAGACACAATGAGTAATCTTCTTGTTGAATTGTATGCATCTCTAATAAATGGAATAGAGGGTTTGGAGATCAAAGTATATTATCAATAATCTAAAAATAAAAATTGTGAGATTAACAATGGAGTATTTAATTATAGCAACGGGAATCAAGCTTCTAATATTTTGAACCAAATCAACAGTTTTTACTAACTCAATTAGCGTAAATAGCTCCATATATACTTCTCTATGAATATGTACCGAGTAAATGGAGTATGATTCTCATACTTTAAAAGTCATAAGTTCAATTCTTACCAAAGTACATCTTTTTAGTCCAACTCGTCATACATGATTTTTATAGTGTAGTTTCCCGTCACCCCAAAAAACATGCACAATACATACCAAGTTGAAAACTAAAGAATGAGCTTATTTAGAAATGATATTCATATTAACTCTTTGTATAGTATTTGTGTTTGTTGTTGGGCGGAGGATTGGTGCTTGGGAAGATTTTTGGGCAGAGGCCGGTGAAGTGTCAAATCGAGCAATTTCTCTCTCGAAAATGTGATGACTTATATCATGTATATATATAAAGAAATAAAGTGTGCATTCACTACGAGTTATAACTTTTGATATATATTGATACTTAATCAATTGATCTGAACATTTATTGGCATGACTAGAAATCGAATTATATATGTTAATATTGTTGAGAACCATGTTATCCGCAACAAAATGTAGAAGCTAGCTAAGAAGCATATGTTCCAAATGATGCTCAACCAATCAAGCATTACAGTACACCCAATTTGATTGATGGCATTATTGTTATCATCAAAGTTTGGGGACGATATGATTATGGTTTGTTGGCTGAGAAATAATATAACAAAAGCTAGGCTGCTATTTCTGGGTACATAATAAGGCATCAGATGCCGTCTCGATATGAAATGGAATTGGCAATATAATCTCCAATGGAGTAGTGGACTGACAGATTTAGCACCACCCGACGTGGCCATGTGAAACTTTTGACGTTGGAGATAACAAAACAGTTTTGGTTCTCTAGTTTTGCACTGTCGTCCGTCCTATAAATTTGTAAAAAGCAAAAGTATGTAGGACTACATGCGATGGTTATATGTGTTTAACTTTTTTTTTTTTTTTTAGGTAACTCTGTTACAATGTAGTATCTGTCCACACATACTTTCTTAATTTAATAATGAAGCACAAAGAGTTACTTTCTTTAGTCCTTAGTGTTCGAACCTAGAAAAAGGTTATGCCGCTTGATCATGAAGTTTTTTTATTTGTTCTGTGTAGTCACAGTGAAAATACGCAATCATTATTCGAGTATATGTAATGGGTAAATCATACCATGTGATCCTAGCTAGTTAGTCGGCAAAGGGCCACCAACCTAACTAGCAGGTAATTCATAATTTATCGATTCAAATCAATAAAAACCAATAGGTAATTCATTCATAAGAGTTGACTTATAACACTGTGATTACCAAGTCAACTTGGTTGAGTTGCCCTTTTATTCTTACTTTTATACTTGGTCATCACTTGGTGTTTAAGATTTGTGGTCCAACATAATTACATAGTTACGTTGCTGAAATGTTGAACGAATATATGGAAGGTGTGCAGTGGTGTAATAATTCAGGCATCTTAAGAATGTTCATTATTGTGGATTGAATGGTTGAAGATTATATTAGTATAGAAATGAAAGGTTGATAAATTTGACTACGGAATTGATGATATTATATATATATATATATATAGGTAATCAAATTTAAGAAAAAAGTATATCTCAAAATGTAAGTTCAATAGATAGGAGAATTCATCAAGTCTAAAGTATCATTTAAAATTTTACCATCTATATCAATATCAATATATAATTATAATTATATCGATTGATTAATTATCCATCTCTCGAGAAGTTGAAACTTTTAGTGACGAACTCCAAACTGATCATATTATGATCGACTCTTATTTGCCCTTTGTGGACCTTATCAAGCACATGCCATGTAATCATTTTCTAAGTTGCTCTCTCTCTCTCTATTGCACTATCAATGTATAAATAGCTGACTTTTTTTTTTCTAGACATTTTTCACTCCGAATCATTTCTTAGTATTGAATAGTCGTATTGTAGGTAATTCTCGTCTTAATGAGAAGACCAATTATAGATATATACTTGAACCAATGTGAATAGCTCATTTCAAAAGATTAGCTCAAATAAGTCAAATTGTCTTAGATAGAATTTCTCAACTCTTATGTACCGCACAACAATTTTTTTACAAAGCTAACGAGTGATTTTACTCGTCAATCCCACGAAACTAACAGGCTGTTTGGTTGAGTTTAGTTTCCTTGTAATTGAATTGCAATTCGTTGAAGCCACAAATTACAGTGTTTGGTTGAAAGGAATTGCAATTCCACCGAATTGCAATTCATACACCCACCGACCCACGTATGAATTGCAATTCAATGGGGAAAGGAAAGGGAAAAGGGAAGAAAATGATTTGTTTACCCTTTATTATTATTAGCATTATTATTACACGATGATATTTTAGTCTTTATACCACTTATTCTCTTCTCATTCCAAATAATTCTATTCATCCCTACTAAACAATGTAATTTGAATTCCTACCATATTCCCACCGAATTACAATTTGTTTTTCCCATAATTTCTTCTTTCCAACCAAACGCCCTCTAAATTATCAGATCGAGAGATATAGACATATAGTATAATTTATTTAGTAAATGCTTCATTTTTTATTTTTAAAAAGAAATGGTAATCTAGTTCAAAATTGTGTTTCTTTCCAACCTAACCGTCTTTATCACTGCATTGACGATATTAGTTTATTGGGAATCTTTTAAAATATTCCGCAACCTCAACTATCCAATGAAAATTAAAACAACCTCAAAAAAGTCATTAATCCTTAAAGACAACTAAATACGTCCATCGAACTTGTGTCTATGTGCGTCTCTACGGGCAGTTTCGAAAGATTGGCTAAAAGGTAGTCTTGACCGGTAACCTCGCTGCTGTCATGTGTTTTAAGTCAATAATTAGAAATAATAATTAATTATAATTTTAAATAATGAACGGCGCAGATCGAAGAGATTTGGTCACTCTTCCCTAATTAGTTAACGTGCCTAACAGCGTCATCATCGCCTTCAATTCAACACCACACAACACTACCTAAATACGCAGGGAATAAGTTAATCAAATTAATACTTGATTAATTAACCAACTTGGATTGCGAAATATAATACAAATTAAGTAATTTTATGCGAAGATTAGAAGCCGCAACTTGTACTTCTCTGACGTTTGCAAATTGAATTATTAGGCTGCCGGAATCACCGAATCTGGCTAATTAATAATGGGAAATTAATGTCAACTCTATTAGCCAATTAATCAATGATAATTTACGTACTATAATAATTATATACATACCATTAATTTGATTAATCTCTACAAAATTACGGACGTATGTAGTTACAGAATTGTTCAATAACAATACGATAAACTTTTAAGTTTGAATAACGATGTAAATTAAACAACATGCACTTCTAAGAGGTGCTTAGTAGGTAACATGTAATAGTCCCGCAGTAATAATGTAACATAGAAATTAAATTAATATTTAGAAGAAGAAGAAGAAAATAAAAGACTAGTATATAGTTATATCTCATTGTTATTCAAGACCTCAACCACTGAAAAGTAGTCAAAGCTTAAAATTTTCAAATATAAATGACCTTTTCAACCATCTTTCCAAACACTTTTGGCATTTGAAAAGTATTCCATCGTCACTACTACTAAGTAGCTACTAGTTCTAGGTGGCGGATAATATCGACCACCGATAAATGATCGTTAGAAAACTTGTATGATTAGCTCTGATCCTTAGCATGCTTCTCTATCGTTCAAACATGAGTGGTTGAAAATCTTTATTAAAAAAAAAAAACATAATCATTTAACAACCATGGCAATGTTGAACATATAATATATAGAGTAATATATAAACATAAATATGCATGCAATTCGACTATCAATTTAAATTTTTAGTTGAGAATTTGATATGGAGATATGTTTCAATTCGCAACAACTTATGTCATAAGGTAAAAATTCATATTCCTTATGCCAGTAAGGTGTTGCCAGATAAGATTTAAAAAAAAAAAAAAAAAAAAGAAAAAAAAATCCCTTTGGTTCCTCGATTACGTAGCTCCTTTACTTCTTTCTCTCATCCTCTCTTCTTTATTTCAATTTTTTTTGCCTTTTTCTTTTCTGCTCTCTCTTTTGTTTTGTTTTCTTTTTCTTCTTATTATTTTTTTCTAAAATATTTTAAAATTTTTACATTTTGAATCAACCAAAAATTTTCAACTATCAAAAAAGTGATCGAAAATCTTTTTATTGTTTTCAAGACAATAATAAAATTTTCTGACCACCTTAGACATTAATTGGAAAAACAAACAATTATATAATTGCCATTTTTTTTGTTGGTTGGCAATTAGGAATCTTTCAGAAATATATGATATCTTAACAACATAAAATTTCAATGACATGTAATTACATAGTTACTTACAGATAAGTCAAATGTTTTATTAACATGTTATATATTGTCAATAAAAAAATTGTATTTAAAATTATTTATACAAAAATTTAATAAAGAATTAACGAAAATAAACATGCACGTGTGTACGTACACAACATGTGAAATGAACAAAATGAGTATATATTTATTTTGTACATTGAAAAAGAAAAAGTAAATACTGGTCCGTTCGGAAAGCAATCGGAGGAAAATGACTTAGCTCCTAGAAAATATTTTTTGGAAAATGAGTCATTTTCCATTAAACATTTTTCTTTCTAACGTTTGGCTGCACTACAGCTGAAAACTGTATTTGTGTGTTTGATTCATTTTCCATAAAACATACTGGTGTAGCAAGAAGAAGACGTGGGTGTCTGGTATAGTCGTATAGATGATGCCAAGAAGATGAAGAACAAGATGATGGTGTAGCAAGAAGAATTGCTCGTGGATGTGTTGCTGTAGAGAACGTCTCTGGTGTTGGAAAACAAAGCAGATGAGAAGTAGTGTGAAAAATTACTTCCCCTAAAAAAGTAAAGTCATTTTCCAAAAAATCACCTATATTTTTTATTGACCACACCTCTATTTTTCATTAACTTTCATTTTCCTCCTCTAGCCAAACACAAAAAACTCAAAAATAATTTACATAAATCATTTTCTGAATTTTCAAACACATCCTAAAGTGACACAAAAATGGATTGGATCAAATGACCACTACATCACATGTCACCAATAAACATTTAAGTGTTGGTTAGAAATGAAAAATCAAAATAGATATTTGAACATTAATTACTTAAATGAGTTAATAGAATACGACATATATATATATATATATATATATATATATATATATATTTCTGCATAACTTGCACGAATCAATAAAAAGCATGCAAGTTATGCTAATTGGATTGCACATTGTATTAATCAAGTTATACATCACAAGTTTTATTTTCTCCAAATACATTTAGGATAATCATAATATTAAAATGGTTAGAGTAATAACAATTATATCCCCTTCACCATACCTGGACTATGTGGTCTAATGGTACCCGGGTTGGACTTGCATTTGGAAGGTTGTAAGTTCGAGCCTTAGTGGATGCGTTATTAGCTCTTTGTGTCTCTTTGTGTTTCACTAGGTTGAGAAAGTATTAGTATGAACAGATACTACAATCTAACTAATAGAGCTAGTAGCATTCAAAAAAAAAATATCCCCTTCACCATTTGCGTGCTTGAAACAATAGATTATTTCTCTAATCATAATTCATGAAATATTGGATGTAACACTACAAGCCTACAACCACTATAAGGGTGTGTTTGGTTCAGATTGATAACATATTAAGTTTAAATTAGTACTATTAAATTTTTGGTTTGATTTATTTTTGTTCAATTTGATGTTTTGAATGTCATGGGTTTTAATACATACGTAATAATTATTATAGTTGTCAAACTATGTAAGAAAAATAAATCATTACTCATGTTGAAAAATCACTAGACGTCTTTTATATATATATATATATATATATATATATATATATATATATATAAAATTTAAGACTTGATAATTATAAAGTATTTAATACTAAAATATTAAATATTAACTTAAAAATATCTAAAATTCTTAATTGTATAAAAAATTAAAGAATCAAAACACAATTCTACAAAAGTCATAACTAACAAAGTATCAAACTTGTTTTCAAAAAAACAAAGTATCAACTTAGTTTTAAACTTTCAAATCAATTCATAGAATCATAGAGAAATTACGTCTTTTGAGTAATTTAAACGATTTATGATTATTTATCTAAAAACAACGTCATTTTAAGCAAAATAACACACTAATTGACGAATTAAACAGCCGGTCACTTAAGATATCGTCTCCATTAATACTATAGTCGGTCGGTTAGTGCCTAGCGTAATTTTTATAATCACCACCATTACGTAATAAAAAAACTCATATGCCACGCGGGTCATCCTAGTAGGAACACCGAACATGTTTCCTTGTACTGACAAAAAATTGCCTATAAAAGGAAGTCACTCTCTCTGCAAGTTTGCATACTAATCTCTTCTCTTTCATACACAGACAAGCAGGTTTCTCAGCTCCTAGAGCCGTCTAAAATGTCTCTTCTCTCAGATCTCATCAACCTCAACCTCTCCGAATGCACCGATAAGATAATCGCTGAATATATATGGTGACTCTCTCCTCTTCACTTATCTATCATCTTCCCCCCTGTTTCTCGCCACCTTTTTCTCTCTGTGTTTCTATATTGCATGAACAATAGGCTTTTTCTTCTTCTTCAATTCTTCTCCTATTTTTCGGAAATATTTATGTTGTTTCTGTGAAGTTGTTGAATTTGTATTTCTTAACTCTCACCCTTTCTGCTATTCTTGATTTAATCAACCAAATGTCAAAATACTTGGTTGCTATTCTGGGCTTGTCTTGTTCTTGCACAGCTCTCTAGGAAATGTTGACAGCAATTATTGACTATGTAGCTTATCAATTTGTCGTTTACTGGATATTACTTTTGTAACGGAGAATTAAAAGTAAATTTTGATGTTGTATTTACTATTGATGTTTTGTGGTGTTTGAAACAGGGTTGGTGGATCGGGCATGGATCTCAGGAGCAAAGCCAGGGTATTTGATTCTTCCGAGATTGTTGTTTTGGCAGTGACATTGATTTTAGGTTTTATTAAGGTTGCTAATAACTGAATTGATGTTTGGTTTTAAATATGTAGACTATATCTGGACCTGTCACTGATCCCTCAAAGCTTCCCAAGTGGAACTATGATGGGTCTAGCACAGGCCAAGCTCCTGGAAAGGACAGTGAAGTAATCCTATAGTGAGTTACCTTTCCATTTCTAGAGTTAATTAATTGCAACCATTTTAACTGAGTTAACACGTTTGGTTCGCGAAATAGGCCAGAAATTGAATAGTATTATCATAAATAAGTTTATTCCTTTGTTTGGTAATGAGTTTCGTTCATGAGAATGACTTATTCTCTTTATGTCTCCCGATATGGCGGTATTAAGTTATTCATGAGAACTCATGAATAGCCTATATTTTTTATTTTCTATTTTGTTTGATAATTTTCCCATATTTTTTTAAAAAAATATTATAGTTTGCTATAAAATAATATTATTTTGAAATCTTATATATATAATAATAATATAGTATTATTATTATTATTATTATTATATAGTTTGTATAAGAATACTTATGTCTTTAAACATATATATACTCATTTCTAATCTTTAAACTAACTTAACACTAGAATAACATTTTTATACTATATTCTTTCAGTGAACCAAACAATGGAATACAAATGTTATTCTATTCCTGGTCTATTCAATTTCCTATGGAATAGTATTCCTACTCCCTTAACATTTATTTCGTGAACCAAACATAGAGAAATTAATTGCATTTATTTGACCATGGTTAAATTGATGTAGCCCTCAAGCGATCTTCAGGGACCCGTTTAGGAGGGGCAACAATATCTTGGTGAGTGAGTTCATTTATTGCTAAACTAAGTGGTCATTAATATTGTCTGCATTTGATCAAGTCTTGTAATATACTTTTGTAGGATCAGTGTGAACTTTAATGTTGTGTTTTTTTTTTTTTTTTTGCCTAGGTCATGTGTGACTGTTACACTCCAGCTGGTGAGGCTATCCCCACAAACAAGAGGTACACTGCATCCAAGATTTTCAGTCACCCTGATGTTGCTAAAGAGGAGCCCTGGTAATACTTTCGTTTACTTCAATTCCCCTGGCATATATGTAATATCGTGATTGCTTATGTTTTATTGTGAACAGATGAACATTTGAACTTGAGATTTTTTCTCGTTGAATCAGGTATGGAATTGAGCAAGAATACACCCTTCTGCAAAAGGATGTCAATTGGCCCCTTGGTTGGCCACTCGGAGGTTATCCCGGACCTCAGGTATAAAACATTACATTGGTGTTTTATGGGAATCAATAGAATCATTAGATTCAAATGTTTGAGAATTTCCCAGTTTCTTTGCTTATTAGTATTGTCTTATGTTGTGTACAGGGACCATACTACTGTGGAGTTGGTGCTGATAAGGCTTGGGGGCGCGATATTGTCGACTCACATTATAAGGCCTGCCTTTATGCAGGGATCAACATCAGTGGCATTAACGGAGAAGTGATGCCCGGACAGGTAAAAACAACCTTATTTCATTTTTCCCGGGCTCTCGATTGTTGTTCTTTTCCTAGTATTCTGAAGTTGATATGCTTTGCAGTGGGAGTTCCAAGTTGGACCTTCTGTTGGCATCTCTGCTGCTGATGAACTGTGGGTGGCTCGGTATATTCTCGAGGTATTGTAACTCGTTATTCATGACTCACCCGCCATTTTTACGTTCTGTTGTTAGTGAAAATATGTTCCCAAAGTGAAGAACTAACACCTTTCTTGTTGTGTATGATTTGGTGTTTTTGCAGAGGATTACTGAGATTGCTGGGGTTGTTCTGTCATTCGACCCCAAACCCATCCAGGTAAGGTTTTAGTTTTTTCTGGTTCATGATTTGTACTATGTTTTGTTGATCCTAAATTGTTTGTTTTCTTTGACTTTACCATTAAATCTAGGGTGATTGGAATGGTGCTGGTGCTCACACAAACTACAGGTAATGTATACATATTATTCGTATTAAGTCAATTAGTTTTTGGTTAGTTTCCCATAGGTCAGGTCAAAATAGAATTGTAATACTTGTGCTGTAAAATATAATACTGATCAGGAAAAATTGATTAATTGTTACTTATGAAAAATTCGACAAAAATGGTTTGCAGCACAAAATCAATGAGGAATGAAGGTGGATATGAAGTGATTAAGACAGCCATTGAAAAGCTTAAACTAAGGCACAAAGACCACATCGCCGCCTATGGTACCGGCAACGAGCGTCGCCTGACCGGGAGACACGAGACGGCCGACATGAACACTTTCTCATGGGTTTGTTTTCACTTTTTTGTCTTAGGACTAGCAATTTCTGACACAGTTTGTCGAATATCGATCATTATGTCTGATGATGAAGTGGTTATATGTGTTTATTGCAGGGAGTTGCTAACCGAGGAGCGTCTGTTCGCGTGGGTCGGGACACTGAGAAAGAAGGCAAAGGCTACTTCGAGGACAGGAGGCCGGCGTCGAATATGGATCCGTACACTGTTACCTCCATGATTGCCGAGACCACCCTCCTCTGGAAACCTTAAACAATGATTATTGAGTGTACGAGAAGTGTAATGTTTTTTATTTGAGGGAAATTTATGAGTGTAGCTTAGAAAACGCCTTCCGGGTTGTGTTTAATTTATAGTTTTAAATGTTGTTGTTTTCCGGTTTCCCTTTGTGCTTGTAACTGAGAGGGCGTGAAGTTTCACTTCATTAATTTCTACTTTCCTGTAACAGAATAATGATTAATAACATATATAATGAAAAGGTTGATTGGTGTTTCATGTTGGCAATTGTATTAATTATTACCTCAACAAATTTTGTGGTCCGAACAGGTTGAGGTTAACATTGTTTTTACACATCATTTTTATAGATTTATTTGCAGTTGAAAAATCAATTAAGTAATAATATTGTATATTTGTACTTTATATGGTGAGGGTAAATTAACTTGACAAAATGAGAGACATTGAGGGGTAGAATTGATAAAAAAAAAAAAAAAAAAGTTATAAATATACATTACAAAATGCACCAAAAATGCACGGTCATTTAATCATTAACAATTTTTTAAAATTTTAATTTAAGGACTATGTTAAAAGGAAAAATGTGGCACAATAAATAATGCTTGATTTAAGCAAACATATGAGTATATGACAATATATATCATTATAATAATTATAGTATGATATTTATATTTTTTTTATGATGACAAAAAAATAGCTTTCATTTTTTTTTTTTTTTGCTGAAAGAAGTAAATTAAATTAAGTAAATATTATTATATTTTTATTATTACCACAAAAGATAAAATAGTTGCAAAAAGAATAGGAAATACAAAATTTTTAAAATGACAAGCGTTTCATGTACACTAATTTATTTGTTATAATAATAATATAAAAATAAAATAGTCATCATCTTTTGCATTGTTGTTATTATTATTATTAAAAGATTAAAAAAAAATACTTTGGAATGAGTAAATTAATAATATAAAAAGATTAACAAAATATTTTATTACATATAAAGTTTGTACATAAATGAAAATGTAAGGATTAAAATATAGTAATTCTATAATTATCTTCTTATCATCATTATACCATGAATAAAACATTTACTAATGCATTTTTATATTTAGTAGGTTATAAATTTAGGGTGTTGCTATTTGTATCACCCTTTAACCAAAAGTGGGTATAAAGTATCTTGAAAGTGTAAAAAGGTAAAATTTTTTATTAATTAATAGGTGATGTAAATAGCCAAATGGTGATACATTTTGCTATTTGCACCACTTGGTCAAACTTACAATTAATAATTTTTACTAATTCAAAATTTAATTAATTAAAAAAAAAACTAAACTAAACATCACCTTCTCTGGTGAGAAGGCAACCCCTCGCCCTCTCACCGGAGAAGGTGACCGGTTTTTTTTTTTTTTTTTTTTTTTTTTTTTTTTTAACTGGGCTGCCTTGGAGAAGGCAGTCCGGTGGGTCACCTTCTCACCGGAGAAGGCGACCCAACTGCCTTCTCCGGTGAGAAGGTAGTCCGTCGCCTTCCCACAGGAGAAGGTGATGGGTTAATATATATTTTTTAATTAATATTTTGATGGTTGTAAAAAATGAATAATAAATATTAATATTTGACCACATTTAATGATGGTGGACTTTTTTATTTGTACCACATATAAAGCTATTATACCTATTAAATAGGTGATTTAAATAGCAAATTGGGTGGTGCAAATATAATTAACCTAAATTTAACTATTTAGTATTTACGTTAAAATATATCAAAATTGGTAATTCACTTTTAAAACTCATTACTTCATTTAATGATTGAATTTTGTACTAAATTTATTTATGACTAAATGTGAAATTACGAAAAGTTTTCAAAATTAAATATATAGATTTTTGAATACTACTGACTCTATTACATTGTCTTTCTCAACCTAATGAAGCGCAAAGAGTCAACAACACCTTCACTGAAACTCGATCTCATGACCTCTCTCATATGAAGCGTAAAGAGTCAACAACTCCTCGAAATCACTACATGTCATCTTAGCACAGGACGCTTGGCTATTATTATTTTATTTTATTTTTTTTGAAAACATTAAATATTAAATTTGATTGATTCAAAGTAAAATAGAACAAAAGTTGTTTCAATAAAAAAATGAGAGTTTTAGGCTAGGTTTGACATAGCTTATAGCTTATTTTAATCTACTAATAAGCTATAAGTTCTATTTGGTAATATCCCCAAAATAAGCTCATAGCTTAAAATAATACTAGCTTATTTTGGAACGCTATCTCAGGTAGCGTTTCAAAATAAGCTCATAGCTTCCTAACTTTTTTTTTTTTTCAATCTTTATCCATATTATTTTAAAGAAATAACATAATTTACCCTTACCAATTAAAACCTTTTTTTTCTCTTATCATTTATCCGCAACTTTCACCTTTCACCACAAATAATAATAATAATAATAATAATAATAATAATAATAATAATAATAATAATAATATTATTATTATTATTATTATTATTATTATTATTATTATTATTATTATTATTATTATTATTATTATTATTATTATTATTATTATTATTATGCCCGCATGGTAGCTCAACTGGTCATAGAGGTGAAATTTTGGAAGAATGACCAGAGATCGAGTCTCATCAGCGGCAGTGTGGGAGCAACCTCTTAAAGTGAGGGGGGGGCTCCTTGTGCGCAGTGAGCACCGGTCTAGCCTCTGTGGTTCATGTTCAGTTGAGTCACCATGATTTACATCCTCCCAAATGCTTAGCCTCTGTGGTTCATGTTCAGTTGAGTCACCATGATTTACATCCTCCCAAGTTGAGTCACCATGATTTACATCCTCCCAAATGCTTATGTTGAGTTGAGTCACCATGATTTACATCCTCCCAAGTTGAGTCACCATGATTTACATCCTCCCAAATGCTTAGTCTCTGTGGTTCATGTTCAGTTGAGTCACCATGATTCTGTCGGGCCGGAGTGGGGGGCTCTTAGGGTTGGGGATGATTTACATCCTCCCAAATGCTTAGCCTCTGTGGTTCATGTTCAGTTGAGTCACCATGATTCTGTCACCATGATTTACATCCTCCCAAATGCTTAGTCTCTGTGGTTCATGTTCAGTTGAGTCACCATGATTCTGTCGGGCCGGAGTGGGGGGCTCTTAGGGTTGGGGATGATTTACATCCTCCCAAATGCTTAGCCTCTGTGGTTCATGTTCAGTTGAGTCACCATGATTCTGTCGGGCCGGAGTGGGGGGCTCTTAGGGTTGGGGTTCAGCCTTTTGGAAGAATAATATTAATATTATTATTATTATTATTATTATGATATTTGCAACAATATTGCTACTTCATTATAAGATGTTAGATCATGATTATGCTAATAGTTTTATTTCAAAATATTATTTTTTAAAAAAGATAAAATGTTAAATTTTAATATGTAAACAAACTAATTTAAATTTTATGAAGATGGCCTTGTTAGTATTTTTACATTTATCAGCTTATCAAAAAGCTAATTTTACTAAAAACTTTCCATCATAACAGCTAGCTTAACAGCTCTTCAGTTTTCAGCTCCGAGCTTATAGCTTTTTAGCTAAATTTGCCAAACAGAGTCTTATACTTTTGGTCTCACAACTTTTACTTTATTTATTTATTTATTTATTTATTTATTTATTTTTATTTTTTATATTTGATCCCATGATTTTTAAAATCTTGGCACATTTGGTCCTTCAATTTAATTTACGTTCACTACCTCACCGGTGAGTCAGTGACAAAGTACTTATCAGATTTATGTATTATAGTGTTTTGTTCAATTTAGTTATTGGCCCTGTTTGGTAAAATGGCTGTTAGCTGATAGCTGTTTGCTGTTGGCTGATTGTGTTAATTAGAGGGTATAAATAGTTGATAACATTAGCTGATGGTAGAAAAGTGTTTGGTAAATTAGCTGTTAGCGGATAGCTGTTTGGTATAATTTATTTTCTCAAAAAGCTAATTGAAAAAGTTGCTAGGAGTAACTTTTTTAATTTTAGCCTTTTGGAGTTGCAAAAAGCTAATTAACCAAACATTTATATTGATATTTTAACTAAATCAAACAATTAATAGTGGTCAAATAGGCCAAAATTGACATATAGGCCAATTTTTTACCAAACAGGGCCATTATATATTTATTTTGTTCAATTTAATCCATGTAATTTGAAAAGTGGTGCAATTAACTGAATTAAGAACAGTAATTAACTAAATTAAAATAGAGGCACAAAAATTAAATTGAACAAAATATTAGGTGATGGTTCAAATTTGGAGATGTGGCTAGAGGGACGCCGAACAAAATTTTACTTCTGAAACAGGGTTTAGGGTTTAATACTTTAATCAAGAATTTTTTTCAAATTCCAAAAATAAAATTCGAAGAAAAGAAATTTAGGATTTGCTTATCTAGTTAAATTTATACTGTATACAAATTCCAATGATTTTCCGGCGAGCAGCTGCTAAACTACTCGGAGGATTCCGGCTATCTTCTTCTGCCACGTCACTTCAGAAAAGATCTTCCATTTTTCTGTCCAATGCAGGTCTTTGTTAACTCTGTTCTGTATAAAGAAGAAGAAAAAAATCTCAAATTGAAGTTAGTTTATCTAATCTAAATGAATTCTTTAATGCCTCACTGTTTACATTTCAGGAATCGCGTTTGATTTATATTGCTTCTAAGTGTAATATTTGGCATACTTCTGAATAGTGTATAAGTATAATTAGCAAGATGATTCATATTTTATTGCATTAAGGAGTTTTATTTTTTTATTTTAATTTTAATTTTTTATTTTTATTTTGACACATAGTTTAACACTTTCCTTGTATTTGTGCATTTGCAGTTTTCCAATTTCCTTGTATGCTAATCCCTCATCATCCTACACTAATTCAGTTTCAGGAAAACTTGAGTGTGTTAATCAACATGGCTTTGAAGGTGATAGTTTGAGTAGGCACCCATTCAAATGGATATTTCTATTTGGACAAGCTGGTACAATTTTTTTTTCTTCAGAGTGTTATCTACATATATTTTGGTGTACATCCCAGCACACCTTGTTACTATGGCCTTCCATTAGAAAAGTTGATCTTTTGGCTTACAGTGTTAGAAACATATTTCATTAAACATATGCAACATAATTCTTATTATATCAGTAATCCTTGGAGGACAAGCTACTGTTGTGATGGCTGAAGATGTTTCGACTCCTGTGAGTTCTAATGATGCAAATGAGGCTAAAATAGCTGGATTGCAAAAAATTGAGGATGGCTCTATCACATCAAATATACACACTCAGAAATGGAGAGTCTTTACAGACAGTGGAAGGGATTTATTCTTACAGGTATGTCTTACCTGACTGTTTTGCTGATTCTCTAGTGTAAGCTGTTTTTGTTCTCATTTTCTAATTTCTATTATTAGTGTGGTTCACATCTGATCTGCAGTTCTGATCCTATTTTAACCAGGGAAAGATGGAGGATGCTGAGAAACTTTTCCTTGCTGCCATCCAGGAAGCTAAAGAAGGTTTTGGGGACACAGATTCGCATGTAGCATCTGCATGCAACAATCTGGTGGGTATATGTGCTTTCTGCATTCTCTAATGTTTGTCAAGGCTCATTGAATCTTTGATTTACACTGTGTCCTATAAGGTCTTTTTTTTGCCGCATTTTCCTTTTTCTTTCCCTCTTTTCCTTTAATAAATTCTCTTCTGCTGCCTTTCCTGAGGGATATGCTTGGGTATGTGGAGAAGACCATTACTGAACTTCCATTCTGCAACTGTTCATATTATGTTCTCTATTTTCTTCTGGAGTATTATCTACTATCTCTTTGGGAAATCTCTATCTATGAGTTTGTATCTGTGACAGGCAGAGTTGTATAGAGTTAAAAAGGATTTAGACAAAGCAGAACCTTTATATTTGGAGGCAATCAGTATCCTCGAGGAATCATTTGGACATGATGATATACGGTAGATGTTAATTTTCAAAGGTTATGAGTGCCTTTTCTTTATTAATGTGCTGCTTAATTCCATCTTCTTACCACTGCTAATGTGAATTTTGCGACTTGAAAGTTATAAAACTTGTACATTCCATAACAATCATAAATCCCTTTTTTTTTTTTTTTGGCATGCTTCTTGTTAAAACAGCGATTGCAAATGTAACCTGCATATTGATCAGTTGTTTTTTTTTTTTCTTGTTCTCTACACCACATGACATCTTGTTTGAGGTTGGGAGGTCTGTCATCAGATCCTTATAATTTGTACTTGTTCTTGATCTAGGGTTGGGGCAGCGCTTCACAATTTAGGTCAATTCTATCTTGTGCAACGAAATTTAGAACAAGCTCGTGTTTGCTATGAGGTAAAGCCACAAAAGAAATGGCAGATACCTTTTGCTTCTTTTTCTTTTACATCAGATGTGCTCATCCTTGATTGAGTTTTTCTCTAAAGACACATTCTGGTGTTTTAAAATCATGAAAATATGTGTTAAGTCCCTATAGAATAAAAATTTTCACCATAAAGATAGTGGCACACTTCTGACTCATTTTAACCCTTGAAAGATATGGATAATAAATACTATTAATCAGTGAGTAAGAATACTGTTTATTAATGCATAATAAAATGCTCAAATCTTTTTATGAATGTTTTCAAGTGTAGCCTATTTTCCTTGTCGCTAAACTAATATTCAAAATATATTGGCTACTCCTTAGAATATGGCTCTCATCTGCAGACACTTATTGGCTTTAGGTTGGTTTATAAGCTTCCATAAACAGAAGAAATGGCATAATATGTTAAAAGCACAGCTTAACTTGTGCTGTTTAACTGAAGAATGAAAATGCTTTTGTGTTGATAACAATACATATTATTATATTGATCAAAGTGCTAAAAATGGTCAATACACAGACTTATATATAAAATGACTCTGATTACAACCTATATTACACTCTTAAGGTTTATTTAGTAGTAAAAACAAATTAAAAAAAGTGTTGACAGAAAGATTAATTTGTTTCCAACTTAGTTACTCCGTATTATCTTTTGCAGTCAAATATAAGGCTTATTTAGAATGTGGCTTCAACTCAGAGGCATGTATATAGCATGGTTTGAAGCAATCTGTAGATGAGTAGACTCTTATTTATTCATTTACTTTACCTGGACTTTAGGCTGGACTAAGCCCCATGGTTTATGCCAAGTGCCTCCTCCGTATACATTAGGCAAATCTCCAGGTTGTGTAACTGGATGGCATGGCCCCAAGGAGTCAACTCCTAGACTTTAACCTTGTCTTTCTAACAATAAATAGGAAGTTTATATCAAGTTGGATATGCTACTAAAAATTTATATCTTGCATTTCTTGTCTGAGAACATTTGCTCTGGTTTTTTATCACTTTGATGGTTTTGAATCAGGTTGCCCCTTTTACATTGTAGATAGAAATACTTTGTCATAGAGAGCATTGCATGAAAATTGAAATGCATTTCCCCACTACTGATGCTATTTTATTTTCTTTGTCCAATATGCTTGGCAGCGTGCTTTAAAGGTATGTGGTTAATGGTTTAACTTTAAATTTGTCATTTATTGTAATTAATGTTTCTAATATTGTCATACCTTCACCCTTTTGATTGTTCAGATAAAGAGGCGTGTGTTGGGGGAAGCTCACCCTGACTATGCTGATACAATGTATCATCTTGGAACTGTAATGTCATGTTCTTTATATCTTCCCAATGCATATATCTTCTCCTTTTATATGAAGTACTGCTAATTAGATGTTTAGATGTCATACATCTTATATCAAGGCTAGGACGTATATGCATGCAAGATGTTATGTTCTCCCGTCATGGGCAAGAAATCATAAGGAAAAATGAACAATGAATAATAGTTGGAAAAGGAAAAGAAGAAAACACTGGGTTTGCTTGAGACCCAGAACTCCGTTAGACCCAATGCATATATCTTCTCCTTGAGACCCAAAACATAATGATCAATTGTACGTTGCTGCTTCTAAGGTTAGCAATCTAAATGGATTGAAAGTATTAATATGTAGTGACTCGAATACTATTAGTACTTCAACTACTAACGTTGTTTACCATGAAGTTTTTAATAATGTGTAATAATCAATTTACTTAGCTTCTTATTATTTAATTATAAATTTTTATTTTTGTAAATTAAATTTTAATTCAGGTATCTATTTATTATACTTAAATTAGGTCTATCATAAAGAACTTAAAATTTTAATTCATGTATCTCTTTCTTTTATTATAAATGTTACAACAGTACTTCATATTTAATTATATAAATTTAGATCGTGCATCGCACGGGACAATATGATATGTTCACGAGATATACTTCTCGTTATGGGCCTATGAGAGACAGAGTTTGAACGATTGGTTCTGTTCTTCCCAATCGTGAAGAAGGGAAAACAGAATGAGAGAAGAGAGAGTTGGGGAGAAGTTGGAGGAAGAAACTTCCTTTTGACTTTATTCAATTTCCAACTTGTCTTTCAATCATATATTGCTGTCCTATTTAAGGACTACCAACATAATTAACTAAGGAAGGAAAGATAATTACCAACTATAAAGAAATTCTGAAATAATACTAATTGAGATAAAAAAGTAAAGAGAATAAATCAGATTGCTTAAATCGAGGGTGCCAATCTGTAAGATTTGCGCCCTTTTGCAGTAGTACTGTTGACCAACGAATGCATCATCACCCCCGTCCTGGAGATCAAGCTTGTCCTCAAGCTTGAAGCAGGTGACAACGTTCAGGTTGAATTCAGGTGATGCCATCGCGTGCGTCCAGGCTGAATTCAGGGAAGTCCTCTGTGGATGCAAGCCCACCAGGCGGTTCTTCACCATCCTCTAATGTCCACAACATAAAAAGGTTGCGGCATTTATGACCCTGAAAAATTTTTTCATCACAGTTGTAGCATAAGTTTTTGGCCATGCGCTCGGCCTTTTGTTCGGGTGTGAGGAATTTAAATTTGGGTTGTTGCGAGTTGAGTGATGGATGTATGGGTAATGGAACACGGGCGGATGACGGGGCATTTTGTGTACTGGCTTGTGGAGGGGCAGGCTTGGATGACAAAAGGCCTAACAAGTGGCACTTGCGCCCTTTTGCAGTAGTACTGTTGACCAACGAATGCATCAGAATATCTAGTTATTCTAAATAATACTCCCTTTTATAGGGTTGATTACAAAGATTCCTAAACTAAGAATGATTAATTATTTGGTAGTTTCTAAATAATTAAACTACCTAAGCTAATTCGAAGACCAAGAGTAATAAGTTAAAATAACTATTTAGTTTAGTAATTTCTAAATAACTATTTAGTAGTTTCTAAATATCTAAACTATGTAATGCAATAGTAATAAAATAAGACTTCCTAAATAATCTTGGCATCAGCATGTATCATAAGATTTAATTGAAGCCTTTGTTTCTAGATCATGCCTACAAATAAGATTCCTATCTTTATCTCATGCAGTTTTTTCCTCCATTAATATTTAAAACACTGTGTTTCCTTATCAGTTCTAGGAGACACTCAATATGTTTAAGCGCCTTCCAGATTCAACTGCTATTCATTCACTTAGGGTGCACTTGGGAGAGATTGAAGTGTTCCAACTCCAAAAGGCTGTTTGGATGAACTGTAGTTAGAGCAGTATACCACTCCAATCTCACTGCCACCTTCTCTCCCAAATGCACCCTTAATTAGTTGATACTCAATTGGCTTGCACACTGTTTAATTTTCAGTGACCATTCTTGATGTATTTGGCTGTCAAATGTGGTTTTCTTTTGGAGAAAACTGCAGTAGTGGTTAAATCCTCAAATTTCTTTTACTGACCAAAAATACAAATAAAATTCCAGGTTCTGCGCCTCCAAGGGAAAGAGAAGGATTCTGAGACCCTTATTTGGGATTCTATTCGGATTTTAGAGGTTTGGTATAAGTTTCTTAGAATGACAGATTATGGGTAACCTATTGTTAAATAATTTATGCTACTTTTCTTAATCTTATGTTTGGCAAGGTAGGATGTTGGTCAAGGTGAATCTATCATATGCACCAAGAGGATGCAGCATCTTGCTGAGGTTGTTCTTCCACTTGTTGTGTCCATAGGATGCTTCTGTGAAACTTTCATTATGCAGGAAAACAAAACTATTTTTTAAACTTACAAGCTAATGGTTTAACTTTCAAAAAAAAACTTATATGACTTATCTTAGGGTTTACTCCTTTATACAGATGTACTTGAAGTCCAACCGAATTGCAGAGGCATTGAGCCTGCAGAGAAAGATCTTGCATAAAATGGAACTGTCTAAGGTTATCAACTTTTTGGTCATCTTCTTTAATCTTTAACATTGTCTCCTATTAAATTAATTTATGCAACTTTTTTCCTCATGTTGTTTCAACTACTTTTGCTTTTCATGTTTTTATGAAATGGTTTATCTCCCTTATAGTAATCCTCTATATCCATGCATTTTCTTTTTCTGATTTTTAGGGATGGGGTTCTCTGGACACAGTACTTGCAGCAGATCGCCTTGCCCTAACCCTTCTGACTCAAGGGAGCTTAACAGATGCTCAACAGCTTTTAGAAAGGTGAATTTCAGTATTTTAACTAATTGTTGAGAGGTTAGAGTGGTGTACTTCCTGGTGTGTATAATTTGGTATGAATTTCTGGTGCAGATGTCTTGATGCCCGGAAAACTCTACTTCCTGAAAATCACATTGAGGTTTGTGAAATCTCAAACTTGTACAATGGCCCAAATTCTGTTAATTTATATGCCGTGGTTGCATAAAACTGCTATGGAAACTAGTGGAATATCTTGCCATCCGATGCCCCCTCAAATATATATATGATCGAAGGTGTGGTGCATGGTGATAATAATGAGTAAAATATATGACATTTTAAAATATGGACAGGATGGGACTATGAGAGCAACCCTGCCTTCTATACAACAACAACAACAATAATATATGACATTTATTTTATTAAAAAATACTCAGTAATTCAATTCAAAAGTACTTTTCCAAAATAAATATATTGTTTTTTGTTTGAAAATATAATTCAAATAAATATTGATGAATATTTTAGAGAGTCTCAAACATCTTCAATAATCAATTATTATTAATACATGTCTAAATAGATAGTATGATTAAGAGAATGCCTTGTTTTTGTATGAATATAATTTAAATAAATTGCAGGATAGTTATTATGAGTATTGTTTAACTTTAACAAGAAACATTAATTAGGATTTCAAACATAATTGTTAACATGATGTCAATATTTTATTAGTAAGAATATATATTTGATCTCAATTAAGACTGAGAAGTGTTACTACAACAATGTCCTTAATTTATACTCCATACATACATAGAGTATATGTACTTTTTTACAAAAATATTATAAGAACAATAATTCAAACATATGATGTCCTTTTTATTGGAGAAATAATTCTACTCAAAATTATTTTTAAATAATAGAGAAATCATTTTGTTTCAAAAACTAACGGAGTAATTTAAATGAGAGCAAATTCCACTTTTAGTTCTTGACTATTGTGGCGTTGCCACATTTAATCCTACTCTTTTAATTTGCCTTGTTACATCATTGACTTTCATTTGCTTGCTACAATTAGTCATCTATTTAAATTTTTGTCATGCCTCCATTAATAAAGAGGGCTGACATGTAATTCATCATTCAAGCCTTTTGCTCCAACATGTAATTTTCTCTCCCTCTCTTGTAAACTCTTTTAATTAAATGATAAAATTACACGTTAGCTATCTTTATTAAATAGTGGAATGATAGAAATTTAAATGGATGACTAATTGTGTCAAGCAAAGGAAGGTCAAGGATATAATGAAACAAAATAAAATGAGTAGGATTAAATGTGGTAATGCCACAATAGTTGATGACTAAAAGTGGAATTTGCTCTTTAAATGAATAGCAACGAATAGTTTACATACTCTTAAGTTTTGTTTTTTGTTTTTATTTTTATTTTTTTAATAAATTTTTTATAGTCAATTATGGAACTTATTTAAATTATCAATGTGTGAGTAACAGGAATCTGTTATCTTCACATTATTGCCCTAATTCCCAAGTAATGTTTGCATATCTTGAAATGCAAGAAATTTTATTTACTTTATGATGTAAATTATATTGTTTATAATAATTTCCATGTTAAACATGCCTACTTTGCATTGTAATTTTTAATAGATTTATCTCATTTAGTTCTTTTTTAGTAGATTGCAGGCAATATTCTTCATATAGCTAGACTGAAAATGCTTAGCTCCAATAAACTAAGGAAGACGAATGTTACTCAAGCAATCACTGAGCTTGATATGGCAAAGGATCTTTTAAGCCAATCAATTAGGTAAATGGGGTATTACCTTCAATTTCCTTTGCTTGTATTGTATTCTACTATTCTCTTGAACACTCAATTACTGAAGTCAAATTCATGAGTAACCTATGTGTTTACAAAGTTTTCTTTCTTTTGCTTGTATTTTAGTCTCTTGAACACTTAGTTGTTAAAGTCAAATTCATGAGTAACCTATGTGTTTACAGTTAACAACATCTTGCTTATGCTTCTTTCATGTTGCTATGTGGGTCACTATCGCTAAAAACTGCCTTCCTTTGGTTCTTCCCAAATCCTAACAACCCTTGTCATCTATAATACATTGAATTGTTTAGTAGGTTGATTTCCAACGACCCTTTTCCTCAAATTGATATAAGCACTGGATGAAAGAGAGTACTGAATTGATATGGGGGACAAGTATAGAACAATGCAGCTAATTAATTATTAACACTTAACAGTGCCATCAAATACAATTTCCTAAATCTGTGTTTATTCGAACATGGCTCTTTTTGCGGTATGATGTGTGTGTGTGTGTGTGTGTGGGGGGCGGGGGGGGGGGGGGGGTGCTTAAGAAGGATATGCTTACAATGGGTTTATCTATCTATGACTCTTTGTAGCTGGCCTCGTTTAGATTGACATTAAGTCTTAACTAAATTTACTTTTCATTCTCTCTATATAATGCAATGGTACAACAGAACTGCTTTCTGAGTTCTAAAGATAGAACTTCCACTTTTTGGAATGAATATGTTTCTTAAATGCACTGAAAGTCAAGGAAAATTCTTACTGAATTTAGCATTCTAGTTAGTCATATACTTTGCATAGTGATGGCAATTGGTCAAGGATGGCTACATCCACCACCAGACCCACCCTTACACTTTCTCCGCCCACTCCTATCCCTGCAGGCCGACCTGCAGCAGGTGGACTTTTTAGAAACCCATCCCCGGCCCAGCAGATGTGAGTACCCACTACAGATACCTATCACTTATTATCTTATTAACAAATTTTAAATAATAATAATAATAATAATATTTAAGTTATTTGCACATAATAAAATAATAAAATTCACTACTTATACTAAAACATAAAATTATAAAAATATTCAAATATAATAACTAAATTGTTAATATTTTTTTTTTTTCAAATAAACTTATTAGTTTAGAATTAAAAATAGTAAAAAACTTAATGACAATTATAAAAAAAAAAAGTTTTAGAATTAACTACATACTAGTATTTATTTTACTATTAATATATATATATATATATATATATATATATATATATATATATATATATTATGGTGGGTCGGGTTGGGTTCTATGTGGGTTTTGTATATAATTTTTTAAGACCCACCACTCGCTATCATACAAAAAACCCTATCCACGTCGGTGGATATCCACAAATGGATTGAAATTGTCATCCCTAACTTTGCATAACTCACAGATGATATTTAATGGTGCCTTTGCAGAACTTTTCGTGAATTTTTAAAGGACAATGCAATTATTTCTTTGTGATTAACTATATCCAGAAAAGTGCTTGATACAAAGAGGTAAAAATTCATCAACTTTCTTCTTGTTTGCCACCAGTTTTTGATCTTTAATAATTTTTGGTCATAGGGTAGCCCGAAAAGTTCTAGCTCAAACAGTAAAAGAGAGAGGACAGCCGAAATCCTTTGGAGTATCCAAGCAAACTGGAAGATACAGACAGTTAGCACTAATGACCCTGGTCAGCTTACCTGTTTAAGTATTTTACTGTTGTAAAATGGAAAAAAAAATCTTGTGGATATCCCTTTTCTTCAAGTTTTTCACCAACATTTCTCTATGAAGTTGTGCTAAAAATTTAATGAACATGTTAAAATTGTTGAAACCTTACTATTTCTCTTGTTTATTCTACAGTAGCTTGCAATTTATTGCTGTATGCCTGTATGACATTTGTTTTCTTGTTTGTTATGCTTACCTTCTATAAGGTGCTGATACACTATGTACCAAGCTGCTTGCTTCACTGCTGCTTCCACAGGACTCATTTATTAACCAGCAGTGGTGAAGAAAGCAAATCTATATATTATTTTCTCCTTTTCTTCTTGTCAACTATAACATTATTTTGTATATGCTGTTGTTTTTGCGTTGGGTTATACCTTGGTTACTGTTCTGGTGTAATTCTAGTTTCTGCTTGGATGTTCCTGCAGTTGAAATCACTTAACACCCTTGCATTGTTGGAGGTGGCAAAAGTGGAACTTCAGGAATCAAAGGTCAGTGTACTTTCTGTGACCTCTTATAGATATCCATTTTCTTCCTTTGGAATGTTAAGTGGATGCTCTTGTGATTATGTTATCAATTATGTGGAAGCTGTTCATTGAATCAGTTATGCCATTGCATTATCATGTTGGAGAATGGAGAACAACCTTTTGTATGCTACTGTCATATTGTTTCATAATCATTGTTAGTTGAAGATCCTGCCTATTTAAATATATGATTTGTCTTTGGTGTCTTCCAAATATAGGATTGATTGTTTACTTTTCAAGAGGTTGGTTCATGTTAAACTTCATCTGAATGCACATTTTTTATTTAACTCTAAGCATACCTGTTCTGCCTTCAGTTCCTTGGACGAACATCCATCCAACCAAAGAACTCTCCTTTTTCAGCTTTTATGTAAGTCTATCCTATGAAGTAGTCCATCCTCCAGCACCAAACTGATATGCACTCTGATGAAATTAGGTTTTACTTCTGTGGTTCCTTGCATTTTGTCTCCAATACAGATGAATATCAGTCCTTTATGCAACGTTACAACAAGGATAAGACTTATGATAGACCGTTTGTATTTCAATTCATTTTCTTGAAATCCAAGCTTGTCTTTGTATGTATTCTGATGGGCATTTTTTATTAGGAGCATTGTTTTCAAAATTCTAGAAACAAGATGCTCATAAAATGAGAAATAGGACCACCATTTTAGCTGTCATAGTTAATATTCCGATGTATTTTTCTTTCTTTGTCATCTCAAATAGGTGGATGGTCTTGTTGGTGAGGCTGAGAATGCTCTTCATCAATGCATTTCTGCTTTCAGGGAGGTATGCATAATTCATTTTTCAAAATCCTTGTTAACTTTGGATTTTAGTAGTATGACTACTCTAGGCTTTAGCAAAGGAAGAAAAGAACCTTTTCTATTTGCTCCAAGTCATTCCTAATGCCCAATCTTGCAAGTTGAATGAAACTTGACCGTAGATCTGAAACTCTTATGATTATAATGCTTTGTAGAACTGTTTGATGAAGACGGTATACAAGTTAGCTACGCAATACATAATAGACATACTATTTCATGATAGCAATGTTAACGATAGAAGTGTTTTTGGATGACTTAAGAACTTGTACTCATCTAGTTCTATATAGTGGTGAAATAATATCACCAGGAATGCCGTAGAGTCCATATAAATGTGAACCGATTTGGGTTTTTTGCAGTTTGAGACAGAGAAATCGTTGGCTGATATCCCTGAAGTAAAATCGGATTATCTTTCATGCCTGAAGCATCTGTTTGTTCTAATAAACAGCGGTGGCAAAAGCCTGACCGCTGATCAGTCCAGAAAAGCCGATTTACAGCAACTGAAAGCCGAAATTATCCGCATGGAAATGGAACTCTCAGCCAAAGGAGGACCCATAAGCTAAGTCTTTACAATATTTAATTTTAATTTTTAGACCATTCGAATAAATATATTTTATGAAATGACTAATAATGCATTCATTAACGAGCCGACAGTCTAAATAAATAGTTTTTATTTGTGGAATTATTATTATTATTATTATTATTATTATTATTATTTGTCCTTATAGTAGTTATACGTCACTTGATGTTGAATTGTTTGATCACATTCTTCTCATTAAAGACAACATGCGACTGTACGATTAAGCAATTCGGACATCGGCTACGTGCCGTGCAAAAGACTCGCGGGATTATTTAACACCTCCTTCGAGCCCTTCCCTTTCGGCCTTAATAAATTATTTTTATTTTTTATATCATGAATGTTAGAAAGGACAAAAATCTAAAAGGTGAAATCAATTTCGGATCAGAACGCTTGTGCAATGGCCCATTTAAAGATTCCAACTCCATATAGTAATAATTAGTATAATAAGACACTTGTACTGTATGTTTTATTATTATTTTTTTTGTTAGGTCAGTTACCATCACCAGCACAGGGGTTAGTATACTAGTATTGTACTACTGTCTTTTAACAACTGAGCATACCATTAGCCCTTTTCTCAGTTAGAGAATCACCCTTTCATGTGGTGTTTACGTTAAATACTAAAATTTTTAAGACGGCTTAAAGCAATTTTTTCAATTAGCTTTTTGAGAAAAGAAATTATATCAAACAGCTATCAGTTAACAGTTAATTTACTAAACACTTTTCTACCATCAGTTAATATTATTAACTAGTTAAATCCTCTAATTAATGCAATCAGTTAAAAGATACGCTAAATATTAACTAGTTAAACCATCTAATTAACGCAATTAGCTAAAAGCTATCAGTTAACAACTATTTACCAAACATGGCCATTAGCTACTCCGTATTTAATATAGTTTAAAGCTACAATAATTAATTCTTCGACCTTGTATTAGCAGATCGGGTTTCATAAGAGTAATTTTCATATAAGGTTAATATGATTTATGATGCAGATGCATCATTGTTTAGTATATAATAATATAATATATAAATATAAATGTACAATTCATCTATTTGCTTAACTTTTTAGTTGGGATAAAACATATTTTTTTAATTTGATATTCAAGTTTATTATATAGAGGTCAAGTAATCAACTTGCACACGTAACTACGTAAGAGGCATGTTGAATATATAATATATAGTTGTTCATCTATTTTCATTTATCAGTTTAGACTTTTTTTTTTTGAGACGTAAAAATGGCATTCAATTACCACTGAGTTTATTTAAAGCTGAGTTTTTCAACTATTGAGGCCAGAATATTTGTGATGGAGAGAGCGGCAAGCAGACCAAATTTCTTGACCCCATATTGCCACCCAACACAAGCCTTTCCAATGGCCCAGTGAAATAAATGGCCATTCAAGTCTGACATGATCACTAAAATGTAGGGAATCAATGATCTAACACTAGTACACTACCAACCCAACCTCTTCAATTCATTTCCATATTTTTCTCTCAAACAAACTAAAGTACTAAAAGGCGGTTCCTTTGACCCTTCTGGGCAATCTTCAAGAACAAGAAACATGGCGTCTTCTGCTCCTTTGAACTTGTCGGACAGAAGAAAAGGTAGGAGAAGAGCCAGCGCTGATGACGCGGCGGCTCTGGTGAAAGCGGCGGCGTGGGCATGGTATGAACATGGGTCAGGGTCGGAACGGCCGTTGCGTGAAATGGATTATCAGCTGGAAAGGACTGAAAAGATTATTCAGAGACCTTCCAGGTATAAGCTGGAAGCTATAAGGGAAGTAGAAGAAGGCAAAAGAATGGCGAATCATCATCAACGCTCAAGTTCGACGATTCCGATGATATTGTCGTCGTCCCCTACCCCACCTACCCACACTTATATCTCCACCCTTCTCGACAAGTACGAGATTCAGCGAATATCGCTGCAGCTGGACCGCTACATAGAAAACAGCCACGGTGACTACTGTTACGGCGTTCTCGGCAACGCTACTGATCGCCGGAGAGTGGCGTCGGTGTCGGAGAGTGGGACCAGCAGCGAAAGGAAGACCAAGAAGCCGCCGCCGCCGTCGTCGTTTAAGGGGTTTTGGCTGAGGCATGCAGCGGTGTGTGGGTCGAGCAGTACTGATGTGGTGGAAACTGGAAGCGTTGGCCGTTCATCACGGTGGCCGCCGAGAGGGAAGCGTGTTTTTCCGGCGGTGAAGACCGTCGGGTGTGGACCACGGCCATCTTGCATCTAGCGAAACTTGGCTACTAGCCTTTGTAAAATAGGGCGTCGTACGTTGGTAAGCGCGCAAAAAGTGTCACGTTGTTTCTTTATCGTACGGTGAATATAACCGTGTTCTACTGTATTTTCAAAATTTATCTCATTTTTACATGATGTAGCAAATAAATATTTGATATTTTTATCATATGGATTTCAGAAAAAATTTCTATATCAAAAATTTGTGAGAAAAATAGACATTAAGAATAAAAAATAAGAGTTCAAGTAGTATTTTTCATATATTACTGTCTAAGTTTGAGGTTGAAGTTTAAAAATATGTTAGAATGTATTCAAATATTTTCTGTAATAATTAAAGTAAATGATACTTATATTCAAATTTAATTGCATTTTTGCCTTCATTAGATTAGTGTTAAAGCATTGATGAAAATTTCTCAATTTTTAATTAATAAATATGAAGAATTATATATTTTCACCAATATAATCATTTTTAAAAATTATAATTATAATTACAATTGTTATTAGTTATATTTAAATTAAACATGTGAAAATTTAATTTAATTAATAATTATAATATTTTAATTCAAATAATATGTTATTAAAATTATATATTACATTGTATAATTTTTAAAAATTTAATAACAACATTAAATAAGAAAATTTGTAAAATAATAATAATAATAATAATTACAAGGCCGTTGCCCGTTGCATAGCAAGCCAATGACCCCAATTGGCGCCTAGCGGGCGCGTGTTGCCGTGTTGGTGGAGCCGTGAGTTTTTTTTTTTTTTTTTTGCAAAAACTTTGTTTTGTAGGATAAGTTTTTTCTCAAAACCCCACCTCCCATCATTTACCCCCCTTCCCTTCTATTTTTAGCTCCGCAAAACCCCACCAAAAAAAGTTAAGTTGCTCTTAGAAAAATTTCAAATATGCAAGATTGAGATTTGGGATAGAGCCTATATTGAATCGACAAAATTAATAACATGAACTTAAAATTAAGAAGTTCAAATTGAGTACACAGTTTAAAATAATAAGTGAATTTTATTACTAGATAATATTAATAATAAGTTTAAGAGACATATTTTTTTACACTTTTAGTAATGTTAACATAATATATATATATATATATATATATATATATATATATATATATATATATATATATTAATTTAACCATTTAGTTTGGATGAATTTGTATTCGGATGCAACCCCAACCAAATTGGTAGAGTTGTTGACTTAAAGTTTCAAGTTCAACTCTCAGTAGTAGTGAAAAATCTGCTGATGCAAACTCTCCTCAAGCTTAGAACTCGCTCTTATGTGGTAAATCATGTGCAACAGATTCAAAAAATTAAAGATGATAATGGTAATAATATTGACAATAATTTTAAAATCATACTTCACTTACTTAGTCACACCTTTCGAGATAGACAATATATATTTTTAAAAGTACAAATAGTCATATATATCTTCCGAAATATTATTATTATTATTATTATTATTATTATTCTAATATAATTGAGATATGATGATATGTTGAAAAGTCTTAAGTAAATTTCCGGCCTAAACAAATTAGTGTGGTACTATAAAAGTCCAAACAAAGCACTATAAACACTTGGAAGGACAAAAGCCATAAACTTAATCACTAGCTACGGTAATTAATTATTGTTTGACTAAATGCATTTAATTATTAATGGCTATAGATGCTAAGATAACGCTACACATTATTAACCACCATTTTTAATTTCTGCACACTCAATTTATGTGAAAATTGTTTATACATCATATTTCTCAATAGAAGACAATGCAACTGTCCAGTTTACCTAGATATATAGGTATGCTCCGATTGATCTGTAAGGATGCATGCATGTTAATTACATTTAATATTATTATTATTATTATTATTTTTTGAATAGTTATTACTTTAATACTCACTAAATTAAAATTAAAATTTTAGTGTTGTAATAGAAATTATTTTTGATATTGTAAATATGATTAATAATACTTGGGCTAAAGGCCTAAAAAATACAACTCCTATCACATAATTGGGCTTGCATAGTAATAATCCATGAAATAATATGTGGAGTTTTTTTAATTGCACGCAACTCCTTTACGTTTTATTATTTACACTCTCACCCCAGTAGTTTTTCGTGGAAGCTAAATTTGGCGATCTATTTCGTGGCACGACGCCGATCGCCGGAGATGAGCGCAGTGCGGCTGAACTTCCGAAGAGCACCTCCCCAACTCCACCAATCCTTCACCACCGCCGCCGCCGTTAAACCTTGGTTCGCCGCGCCTCCGCCGCCGCAAAAGCGCTACCAAAACGATCGTGTCGATCCGATCCTCACAACCCTTTCAGAAGCCATAGCCAACAAATCCTTCCAAGCTTCCCTCAAGAGCCTCCTCCCATCTCTTAAGCCCAGCCATATCGTAAACCTAATCAATACTAACCCTAGCTGTCTCTCCCCTTCCTCTCTCTACTCTTTCTTTACATGGCTCTCCTCTCACCCCTCCCTTTTCCGCCACACCCTCCACACCTACTGCGCCATGGCCCACTTCCTCTGCGCCCACAATATGCTCCCGCAGGCTCATGCTCTTCTCCGAACCGTTGTTTCCAGAAAAGGAAAGGACTCCGCTTCTGCGATTTTTGCCTCCATTCTTGATTCTAAAGGTACCCTAGATTCCACTCTTCGGCTTGCCAATTTCCTTATCATTGTTTATCTTGATTCCGGTTTTATTCCCGATGCAATTCAGTGTTTTCGGATTATTAAGAAGCATAGGTTACGCATTCCGTTTGAAGCTTTTTATCGAGTTATTGATCATGTGATGAAAATGAATCCACCGTTGGTAGCTTGGGGTGTTTATAAGGAGATTTTGGAATCCGGGTATCCTCCTTGTGTGTATTGTTTTAATATATTGATGCATAGACTATGTAAGGAAGGAGAAATGAAGGAAGCTCATTTGGTGTTTAATGACATTGGGAAATGGGGTTTAAAGCCTAGTGTTGTTAGCTTCAATACTTTGATTAATGGATATTGCAGGTTGGGTGATTTAGATGCAGGGTTTAGGTTAAAGAGTGTAATGGAGGACAATGGGGTCGTTCCTGATACTTATACATACAGTGCTCTGATCAATGGGCTCTGCAAGAAGTGCTCAATGGGTGTTGCAGATGACCTGTTTGAAGAAATGTGTGAGAGAGGTTTAGTTCCTAACGGTGTGATCTTCACAACATTGATTAATGGGCACTGCAAGGCCGGGAGGGTTGATCTAGCCATGGATTTCTATCAACGCATGCTCAGACAGGGCGTCAAACCTGATTTGATTACGTATAATACACTAGTCGATGGGCTTTCTAAGAGCGGGGACTTGATCGGAGCACATAAACTTGTCACTGAAATGAATGAAAAGGGTTTAAGGCCTGATAAAATTACATACACTGCACTTATCGATGGGTATTGCAAGGAGGGAGATTTGGATGCTGCATTTGAGGTCCGAAAAGGAATGGTTGAAAATGGAATAGTTCTTGATGGTGTGTCGTACACCTCCTTTATTACAGGTTTATGTCGGCAAGGGAGAGTATCGGTTGCAGAGAGGATGCTAAGAGAAATGTTGGGTGCTGGTATAAAACCCGACGATGCAACATATACCATGGTCATCGATGGCTTCTGCAAGAAGGGCGATGTTAAGATGGGTTTTAAGCTTCTGAGGGAGATGCAAAGTGACGGGCATGTGCCTGGAATTATAACCTACAACGTGCTTATGAATGGTCTATGCAAGCATGGTCAAATGAAGAATGCCGATATGCTCTTGCATGCTATGCTTAATCTAGGCGTTGTCCCAGATGACATAACGTATAACATTCTGTTGGAGGGACATTGCAAGCATGGAAAGTCTGGAAAGTCCAGGAATGTTGATAAGCTACGCAGTGAAATGGGGCTGGTTTTTGACTATGCGTCATATAGTTCACTAATTAGTAGCTTAAATAAAAGTTAAGACACCACGATGACGGACCATATGATGTGTTCGTGTAAATGGATCAAGTGATGGCTATACAAAATGAAGCTTGGTAAAGAAATACAGAGGACTGCAATAAAGCTACATAGTGAAAGGGCTTGTGTTATACTTCGGATTTGCACCTCCATAAAATCCTCGACGCCCTGCCCTGCCCCAGAGCGTGGTGAGTGGAACAGAAAACTGCAAGGTTCCAAAGTTAACTTCCCGTTTTATCGAGGATCTATTAGATGGTGTAAAGGCAGCTCAAGTAGTTTTGAGTTTGCTAACTCATTGAATTCGGGGTGAGGATCAGTGTAACAATGCCATACCTGGGTCTGCATGGCTGCATCCTTGCATTGTAAGGAACTGGGTAATCTGGCAATACATGTTCAAACTCCAAACAGAAGCTACATGATGTGATATGAGACTTAGAATGATGATATGGGAAAGTTTTGCCTATATTATAGAAGAGCAACTTTCTCAATATCATTTCAGAATCTGCAGATAGGAAAAGAGGCTATTAGTTGATATGCCTGCAGGCAGGCTGCAGCAAATCTGAACAATCATTATACCATGGACCATATGTACCATTGACATAAGGTTCATTATTAATATGCTGAATATTCAGTTTTAGTACATTGAATGTTTATTTTTTGTGTACTGAATGTTCATTTTTAGAATTTTAGGTAAACTACTAAAAAAGTGAACTTTCAGTACACTAAAAATGAAACATTCAATATACTAAAAATGAACATATTTATCTGTGGTTCATATCGCAATGTGGACCATTTTCCATAGTATAATTTGCAAAAGTTGATCAATGGTTATATCATGGACCTGGGCCCACCTTATATTGTGGACCATGCTCCAAAAATTATGTCTACATTTAATATATTATGTGTCTTCAGTTAACAAATTAAATGCACATAATATGTTAAATGCATATTATATGCTTGCAGTTGACATATTATGTGTCTATAGAATATATGGCTTGGATTTATGTACATGCACATAATCGGTTAGTTACAGACATATACTATATTAATTATAGACACATAATCTGAATGTTAACTTGGGTCAGGATCTACCATGAACCCTGGTCCATGGTACAATTTGCCAAAGTTTGATATGCTGGGGTGAGCAGCTTTTGCATGTAAATGATGATACAGTAAGTATATGTTCATCTGGCAATCTTTAGTTGCAGATTAGATTATTAAAGGGTTTTGCGATGCTATGTGATATTTTTGTAGGGTACTGTAAGTGCATATATAGCCTCATGGCCCTCATATAATCATTTTAATTTTTACTTACTCCGTAAAAAATATTAATGGTGGTCCAAGTTGTAAAGCTGAAAATGGGTGGTACATGTCTACAAGATTGAATAATGGAACCATTCCAATCTTGAAAATGAAAGTCACTTTGGACATTGGCACGGGTTTTAAGATTATGAATAATTGCTAGCTTTCATAATTAAATCATTATCTTCTTTAATACTATAAAATTATATCATGTATACTGCTTAGAGCATCCATATTTGTGGATTATTTGGAGATATTTTAGACATTAATTCTCCCCACTCAAGATAATAGTTAATGTGGGGAAGAATTATTTGAGAGATAATTCTCCTGCAAATGAAGGGAGATTTCAGACAATGGTGGGTCCCACCAAAAAATTAAAATAAACCATCACAGGTGACAGCCACGCGTGGCTGTCACCATAGTGCCTGACTAGCGCGTGCAGTGCACGCGCCAGTCAGGCGCGCCTGACATTTTTATTATTATTTTTTTTTTATTTTAAAAATTTAATTTCCCTTTTTTTTTTCCTTTTTTTCTCTCCCCACCCATCTTCTCTTTCCTAATCACTCTTACATTATCCCCCAATTCTCCCCAACAAATGTGGATGCTCTTAGGAGAATATGTAATTATTACTTTTTAGGATTATATTTTTCTTTTTCTATAGGGTATCCTATCAAAACTTTCTCCACTGCACTTTATGAATTACGGAGTCTTAATTATGTCTGAATTATAAACTCAAATTATGCAAATATTGATGCAGTGTATATTATCTAAGGAGTAATATTCAACGTTTCACAACAGTTATGTTAAAAGCAAAGAATAAAAAACCCCAATGAAGTTGCTTTAATATTTCATACCTTCATGGAGTACATTGTAAAAACATTATATTACATATAAAGATAAATGACATAAAGATAAAGTCAACTATTTAAATACAACTTATTATTATTAAATATTATTAAATTACATTTAAAAATCCATTAATTCCTTATCAGCTTGGAGTTTGGAAGTAGAAAAGCAGTAAGAACAAAGGCGTTGAGTTTGAAAAATGTGTACCTTTTGAAAGTTTTGCATTGGATCCAGCACAATAATTGATGTGGGGGCTGCTTGCCAATTGGCTGCTGCTGCTTGTCAATATTATGGATTATGACATTTTTCCAATTCAATTTTTTTTAAAAAAAAATATTAAATTTTGAACCTTATAAACCTGTGATCCAGACTCATGAAGACATAAACCGAGTCGGCTTAAAATCAAGTTGAGCCTCACACCAAACTATCTGTGGTGGAGTTCGATCCCCCACCCAGTCGCCTAGCTATTCATCTACTAGGCCACTACCTAAGGGCAATTCACCATTTTCTTCCTTGTGACAAAGAGGTGACCTGAAATCACCCATCCCAGGCGTCTCCACACCTGACCTAATAGGATTGTGGATGAATAAATCATAGTGATTCAATTGATCAACAGAGGCTAGATTTTAATTTGCTCACTGTGCATAAAGGAATCGCGCTCCCAGCCTCCCATGCCCTAAATTTTTTTCCTTGTATATATGGCTTTTGTCATCTTCCTTGAAAGTGATCTTAGGTTGTAGATACAATCATGCATTAAACTGTGTTGTTCCATTTGCAATACGGAGCTGAGTTTTTGAATTTGAAACTTGAAGAAATCAAATTTAGGTTATTGACAGATGTTTCTTGTGTTTTGTCTATACTGTTTGTCGTGTCAACTGTCAAGAATTAACACAGTGAAGAGATATGGTCAGATAGATTAGATAGCTAGCTAGCAAGTATATATATATCTACTTAATTAAACAATAATTTTGACATGTTTGTATTATATTATCTCTTTGAGCATACATAGTATTTCCCATGTTAATGTCATGAACAATTCAAGATTGGTTTAGTTATAAAACTTTAAATAATTGATAGGTTAACTTAAGCCAAGTAAATTTCTATCCATCGATGGTTTAGGGTTTAGCGACTGAATCTTTAAAAATTGACAATGAGGGACTAAATTATATAACGAGCAATATTTAAGGGACAAAAAGTATGATTTTCTCAACCCTAGCCTATTTCTACTTTTTCAATCATTGATGGTAGAAAATTGTAAATACCTCCAACAATCTTAGTTGACAAAAATTTTCTACAATTCGCATTCATTAGTAGTCAATGTAACACCAATAACTTTTAAAGGCTAGTCAGTAATAGCAACAAGAATTTTTACAGATCACTTAGTGATTGCAAAATTAACTAAAAAGCTATCTATTTCTTATCAAAAATTTCAAGATTTTGATTACTTTAGAGTTTTGAGTAATCGAAAAATACCATTATATTTTTTTTAACAGTAAAACATGCCATAACAATTATTTTACTGTTTTTCTGGGTAAACTAGCTAGATCTATGAGTACAAGATTGATAACTTCCTGATCCCACAAGAGTCCATGGATAGCTACATTTAGTATTTGCTACAGCTAACCATTTACTATACGTCAACATCGTGTATGTAAATGGTGTGGATGATCTTGGAAGTCATATTTATCTTTCTGGCGCCAACCTAGACCCAATTCACTAAACAATCATTTTGCTTTTTGCACTTTGTTCTTGTTAAAAGAAGCTCGTTTCTTGAATTGGTGCCCAATATATTCCTTTTCCAAACAGACATACTTTATTTGTCATGGAGTGTGTGTCCATATACATATATGTGTTCAAAACTTCAATTCAAATGTCTAGCATCTAACATAATATGAGTTTGGCCATGTTTAACTTCTTCAAGTCAGAAATATGCATTCAAAGTCTTAAAAGGAGTGACCAAGCTAAGTGGGTGTAGCTAGTATATATGGTTTTAATTTAATTTGTAGACAATTACTCCGAAGCCGAGGGTGTATATTGAGTAAATTTTGCTTTGTAACCATATATTATCTCACAAAGAACCACAAGAAGGTAAACTAATATATTTAGATTACCTATGACCACCAACAAGGCAAATAGGCCACTCATGCCGAGAGTCGAACTTATAACATTATAATTATCAATTAAAATAACAACTTAGATCAGTTTCCTCATTCTCCTTTCTTTCTTTCTTTTTTATATTTGGGTCGGACCAAATTTTTGCCATCCTATATGGAGTCTGAGTTAGAGATATAGGGATGTCAATCTTAGCTCTAAACCAACGGCTAGCCCAATAACCCTTGAAAATTGTAAGATTTGGACCGAAAAAATCAACCCAATAAAAAATCAAGTTAATTGGACTGGTCCTATAGGGTTATCGGATTGAGTCGGGCTAACCCAACGGCCTATCGGGCCCAACCATTGGATTATGTGTGTGTGTGTGTATACACACACACACGTATTGTTTATATATACATACACATTAAACATAATTTTATCAACATTATCCCGTTCTAACTCATCGACGTGGTAGGTTGGATTTTTTTTTTTAGAACTCATCTCGCTCCACTGGATTTGGATACATATTCTTATTTTTTAATTTTTGTTTAGTGATTTAGCCTGCTGGATTAGCCTAATAACCCGCAATTTAGGGTTAGGGCAAAAAGAAAAAAACAAAAAATTGTTTAGCCCAAACCGATAAACCTAACAACCTGCGTGGCTAGTTCAAAATTCAGCGAGTTGCCCTAGTTGACATCCCTAGTTAGAGATATGAAACACACTACTATACAAAGTAAGATAGCATATTTATGGTGATGTGAATGCATCTTAATTATAGTGGGCAATAGTCAACAGTGTAAAAGGTAGAAGGATAACAACAAGTCGAGGTGGGGGGTGGATGAAAGCATGCATGCATATAATGTGAATATATGTTATTTTACAGCTAAGAAGTTTCTCATAGTCCACCTAGTGATGAATGAATAGTCATTTCATGATACTTTTTTCAAGCTAAGGTTGTTGGCACATATAATAAACAAATTAAAGTTTAAAGTTATGGCAACTGGCTGAAGCTAAGTGAGCTACAATCAACCCAAACACTTACAAGGAAAGACAAGACACACACCACGAGGTTTATATATAAGCCAAATTTCTACTACATACTGCCTTCCACTGCACCCAAGGGCGGCGTTGTATCTTTTTCACTTTGGACTTTCATTCTCTTTGTTACATGTAATAATTATTAACTTAATCACCTCTTTAAATTCACAAGTTGCCCCGTTAAGAATATGAATAATAAATGTAGTGCAATTTAACTAGTAATAAACTCCACTTATATTTAATAGTTGCATACCAACATGATAAATATTATATACGATGGGTTCGATTGAGATGGTATTTACAAGAATCAAATCTGTAATTTTTTTGGTACGAGAATCATACTTCACACATTCAATTGCTCCTTTTGAGATAGGAATATAATTTTTGTTTATAGAGATGTTTAGTTTTTCTAATTGATTAAATATTTTGTTGGGCGGAGACCTGTGAAGGGGTAAGTCCAGCACCATGCCTCTCAAAAATGTGACGGTTTGAAATAAAGTTGCGTCTTAATCGTAAGTTATAACTTTTGGCATAAGTGGTAATAGGAAAAATTGTAGTTAAGAATTGTGATGGATATATTAGAAACGGACTCGAGGCAAACCGACTCGAATAATAAATACGATCCGGGATGCTTGGGGCGACTTTGGTCAAGGTTGACCTCGGCTAAGGTTGACCACGGCTAGGTTGACCTCAACCTCGGCTGGGATCGACCTCGGGTTGGGGTCGGCCTTAGCTGGCCGGGGGCAGCCACGACCCGGGAGGGGGGGGGGGGCTGTGGTGAATGGCGGCCTCGGTTGAGGTGGCATCGGCCTCAGGCGTGTTCGCGCGGACTCGGTCAAAGTAAATCTAACCGCCCACCTTATTCTCATGGGACAGTTGGAGGAGGCTTTGTTATAAAAACATCCCTTGTTGTCTTAAGGAGACACCTGATTCCTATGTCTGAATATTACATTTCCTTGTAATTCTCCTACAAACGGTTATCAATACAAAAGTTGTCTCCGTGACCTATATTCTTTGTCTTTTCCCATTTTACTATTTATCATTTATTATCGGGTTTAGTAATTCGGGCTACCCTGAGTTAATTAAATCCATCAAATTGAATGACAGGGGGAGGGGGAATTGTAGTTAAGAATGCCAAGTGGAGGGAGAAATATTGGATGAAGGCCGGTGAAAGGCAAGTACAACAATTGGTGGTTAGGGGACTGTGTGGCAGCCTATAAGGAAATAAATGGTCAAGTCCAACAATTAGTATAGCTAGAAAAATTGTACAATGATCTATAAGGAAATTAAGTTGCGCTTGATCTTAATATATTTCAATATTAAAGTATTGTGAATTGTAATTAGTACCTAAAAAAATTGTAATTGATATATTACGTACGTAAATTCGAATATTTATCTTATGCTATGGATTTGACATTTTGCTTTTATTATGCTTTGTGCCTTGTTGTGTTGTTTTCAGTCACGTTTCAATCCAGTCTGGAAAATGAAATAGGGATAAATCATAGGAGTATATATTTGTCGTCAAAGTGACCAAGTAAAGAGAAAGGGAGATACGTAAAAAGACTATTAAAAAAATATATTGGAGAGAAAGAAAGATATATTCAATCTCAATTGATAGTTGTAATATACATTTATTATTTATATTAATCATCATATTCTACATGCGCAAAAGTAAATATTCAATGTAAAAAATGATTATATTAAAATAATTCAAAAAATAATAAATAAATGACACAAGTCATATAATCTATATTATATTTATCTACAAGTATTTAAAATAGTTTAGATAAAATATTGTATATAGTTTATTCATTTGTGATAAATTTGATAATTTTGATCAAGTTTATTTGTACGTGTTGATTAGTTATATATTATAATGGGTAAATATGTAAATGAACTTTATATTAACATATATTTGGATTAATATAGTATTCAAAATTAGGTAATTTTTTGGTAAGTAATGTATTCAAGTTAAATATATTTAATTAACGGAATATTTAACGGTGGAAGAAGTCAGAAGATGGCAAGTAAGGTTCAGGAAGTTGGAGTTGATCAGAACTATCCTCTGTGATCAGGATGTTGCGGCTGATCGCCTTGCTTCCATTGGAATTTAGTAATTAATATTTAATTAACGAGTTAGGCTTGTTTGCCTGGTTTCCCCCATCACTGCTGGAAATCTCGCGTTTTCCGTCCAACATTTGTTGGACGGAAAACGCGATATATTGGTCGGAAACGACGTTTCCGTCCAACATACCGACCAAAAGGAACGTTCGGAAAAACTTCCGTGGAAAATTCCGTCCAACTATGATTTTTGGTCGGAAATAGCGTTGAACGAACAAAAATTGGACGGAAAATTCGGCAAGTATCCCACCATTTTTAAAACGTGAGAATTTCCGTCCAACCATGTGCGTTGGTCGAAAATTCCGTCCAACTACGTGCATTGGTCGGAAATTCCGACCAATGTTGGACGAAAAACTCACATATTATATTTTGTAATTTTCCTTCCAACCGTTGGTAGGAAAATCTTAAATCATATGGAATGTTTTTATTATTTTTATATTACCAAAATTTTATTTATATATGTTGTAAATAAATTATATGTCATCAACAAATTCATGGACACACTAAATTGAAAATTGAAAATATATTTAAACATCAAAATTCTTTACAACAAAAATTATGGTCATGTTCATTAAAAATAAAAAGGTCATGAAAATATATACTACTCAATTGATACTACTTAAGTATGTTGCACCCAAATAAGCCTTCAAATCCGGCACTACTTCAATGGCTTTTCTCTCTTGCAACTGCAAATGATCCAGCAGCAACAAAATCATCATAAGCAACCTGAGATAAACATTTCATCAATTAAACTTGAAATGCACCACCATCCATCAAAAGCACCCATACATGTTAGGGATAAATAAATTGGGATCTCAACTTTAATTCTTAACAGACTGAAAAATGTTACAAAAGCTAGGCAGGGAAGAGCAAGACCATATATAATATGTAATAGTCCATTCTATCTACTCAAGTACTTACAGCTCAATAATGTAACAAGTCACTACTCACCTGGGCATCAACGTTAGCATCATATCCCTGCAACAAATTAAGCTGCAGCCTCCAATATATCTTGATCCAGGGAGTAAGTAGCCATTGCCTCCAATAAGTGCAGAAATTGCCTACAAGTAAAACAAGGTGAAGTACCGTCACTTGATGAGAAGATTTACAACTCCATCCCCACTCCGATCCATATCCATCCATGAGAAATCGTGGGAATAGGAAGAGAGAAATCCACCTCTCGGCACTAAAATCATAGTGAATTATTATCATAAACTCTATCATAGCTTGAGCATCATCAAGCAGCTTGCATTTCATTTAGCCAGTGGCAGCAGTGCAATAAATATATCAGATGCCTGTCTCACTACACATAGTTGGTTTTACTTTAGTTGGCTTATTACTGACAGTAAATAGCTTGATCTATATGGGGCAGAATTGGTTTAATTTCAGTCCCAAGTTCTTGCTCAATTTTATACCTATCCATACGACAAGTATGAACAAGGAATGATTAGCACATTATTAGTCTCTCTATCCTTGAAAATGAATTAAAAATCAATTATATAATAGTAAACTACAAATCCTACAACTCTGCAAGGATGAATTTAATATACCCTGTGCAGATAAGTTTCTGAGTTCTTAGGAAATCAAAATTAATCACAACATTGAAAGCTTGAATGTCTATTCCTCTTGTGAATAAATCTGCAAATAAAAAATAGCTTTGAGATTCAAGTATCACCTATGCAACAAGGAACATATTTCCATATAGAGAACCACAGGAAAAGGCATACCAGTACAAACAAGATTCCTGCAGAAACCATTGCAAAAGTCATGAAAGACGTTAAATGGGGAAACAGAAGGGCTCAACATCCGCCTATTATATCATTGAAAGTTAGTTACTTGTAGAAATAAAAACCTTGAATGAGATTGTTGTCTGGATCAATTTTTTCTAGTGCAGCAATACAGAAGGCAAATGTTTTGCCAGTTCCATTTTAAACTCTAGCAAGAATATCACTCCGAGATGGTATTACTTCATCAGAAAAAAATAATCATATCTTACTTGAATTACTTCATCAAGAAGATTAACTTCCAAAACTCTAGCTCCAATTCCCTGGATCTTGTGTGGACCTTATGAATTAAATCAAAATCAAATGTCTAAGTTCACTTCAAAATAAAATTAAGATCTTGAATTCTCAAGAACAAAGTTATTGAACAAAAATATCCACATGCATACTGGAAAAATTAAAGATACCAAACAGAGGCCTCTGGAAACTTCTAATTTATAATCAGTTATAGCCTGTGCTCTTTAAGTTCATAGATTCTTCAGCTTGCATTCGCTTTAAAATGTTAGCAACACAAACAAATGCTTTCCCTTTGGCCCTCACATTTGGTATGCCACTGCAGTCAAATGAATAAAATAAAAAAAAATAAAAAGGAAAGTGAATAAAACCCTTTGGCCCTAAGCTGATTGCATATTCAAATCAACAGCAAGAACAGGTGATTAAGTTAATAAGTTTATCATCCATGGCCCTCCGTTCGCTATTCCCTGAGATATCCATTTCTAATAAAGGAGAAACCAGAAAATCCAATTGTAAAAGAATAGTTTACAATATTTGTTTTAGTTTTCTTTTCATAACCCAAATTCACATCTCTTGTGCGTATATCCTTCTATAATACTTAGCAAACTATATAAACATGATAACAACTGTATAATGGGCTATTCAAACCATATAGCCTCAGTATAAACACAAAATTTGAAAATCAATTTCTTTGCCTTTCGGCTGTACAAATATATATGTTGTCTATAACAATGATTATCATCACTAATCAATACTTAACCCTAATCAAATGATAACAATAATAATAAAGAAAAACCTAAGTGTATACTGTAGACTAGAAATTACCGGCTGTGCTGCGAAGGGGAAAGCGCCGGAGGTGGCGATGGCTGCTTGCGACGAACGAACAAAGCTGTGTGGAAAACTGGGCAACTGACGATGGAGGTCTGGAGGTGGCGATGGCGGTCTTGAGGCGGCGATGGCGGTCTTGAGGCGGCGATGGCGGTCTTGAGGCGGAGACGGCGGCTTGCGAGTTGCTACGATTTGAAGGAAGAGGAATGACTAGGTCTGTGCATATGCGGCTTAGGAAAAGAACTAATGTTTTAGGGATTTAGGAGAGGTTGAAAAAGAAGAGAGCGGAAGATGCGTAGGTTGTAAAGTTGTATGTACCAAGAAGGCGCCCAAGAGCAAAATTTTGGTGGGAATTTAAAATTCTTACCATTTTTAATTTATACCTATTAGTCAATTTGAGTTTACCAACCAACACTACAGGTTGGACAGAATTTCCTTCCAACATTGGATGTTGAACGGAATTTCCGTCCAACGCGCGAATGTTGGACGGAACTTCCGACCAACTTTCCGTCCATCCTTCTTTTGCGATTGAAAGTTGAAGTTTTTATTAAAATACCGACCAACTTACGGTTGGACGGAAATGTTGGACGGAAATAGCGAGATTTCCAGCAGTGCATCCCCCCGATCTAAAAAAAAAAAAGATAATTTGGTCCAAAAAAGATTAAAGTACAACATCTTTAACAAGCATTCTCACACATGTAGATATATAATCTCTTTATTCGTGATAATTCAAACTTATGACATGAATTTTGTTTCAACTAAAAGCTGAATTGATAATCGGACTATACACATACATACACACAATCGCGCACACATAATGAAGAATAATTTTGGTCGAATAATTGGAATATATTATATATTCGTTGTATCCATGGAGTAAAAAAGTGGGATATTAGTAAGTTAAATAGTCAGGTGAATGTGGATGAAACAAATGAAAATGGAGACACTTTATAGTGAGACGGGAGAAAGGAGTTGTCTTCCGGATAGCATGCAATTCAATTGCCCAGCCATGGCGTGGACCACAATATTGTATCTCATTTTATCTTTAATTCCATGAGTTAAATTATGTTTGAGTTTTTAAAATAAGATCAAACACGCTTAAAAAAACTCTTATATGTATTGTTTTTTTTTTTTTTTTTTTTTTTTTTTTTAACATTCAATATCAACATGTAATTGTCATTTATATATATCATTGCTATTGGTCTAGTTCTAGTTCCAATCACATTATTTTGATTTCAAGTTCAACTAGAACTTGTGATGTATAGATTAACAAATGATAATTCTCTTGAATATAATTTTCAATTCAAGAATCTATTTAAAATAAATTGTTATAAGCATTATATATATTATATAAAACTTAATTGAATATAATGTGGTTTATATTTTTGGTATTTTTATTCTGATTTTATGTAAAAAAAAAAAAAAACAAATTATATTTAACCTAACTTATTGATGAATTATAAGGCAATTCAATTTCATGAACTAATCCAATAACCTAAATAGTAGGTCCAATCTCATAGTTCCAACTTCCAACGATCAGTTTTATAGAGATTTAGCTCGACTCTTGTTGATCAAGAAATTTCTTAGTCAGCTTAACTTGGTTTACAAGAATTAGCCAATATGCACTTACAATACTAAGCTAACTTGGATGGTCGGGAAATTTCTTGAATGTCTTAATTTGCTTGATAAAAAATAAATAAATTAACACAGTGTCAGTTCCGATTATGTCTGGCCAGTGCGATCGCACAGGACCCTCAATTTTTGAGGGTCCAATATTTTTAAATATATATATATATATATATATATATATATATATATATATATATTAGACAAAATCTATTATTTTTTATACTTGATAATTTTTTTTTTTTTTGAATTCATATATTGGTCTTAAATAATAATTAGATTGGACCAATCAAATTAAAGCCAACATGAATATTTCAACACAAAAAATTAAGAAGCGTTACAATGACTAGGACTAGGACGATACGACTAGTCTGCCAAAAGTCTAGAAGTGGCATCCACTAAACACAATTGAATCATTGAATGGACCGACCACGGCATTTCTACTACCTTAGTGCTGCATGTTAGGTTTACTCTTTCCATAGAGTCATACATTTCAATTGTTGCCTACATACACAGCTCAGTTAGTTACAGAATAAAATTTAGAAATAATAATTTGGGATCAAGTCTTATTAGCGATAGTGCATATGGGAGTAACCTCTCAAAATGAGGGGATTTCTTGTGCTCAGTAAATAAAAGTCTAGCTTCTGTGCTCAACTGAGTTACTATGATTTACATCCTGCCAAATGTTTTGTCGGGCCGGGACGTGAGGAACCCTTGAGTCCACTTGAATTTGATTTTATTTTAAATTTTCAAACTAGTAAAGGACAATTTGGTCATTTTGTAAAATTTTTAAAATTCCTCTCCCTTTGTCTTCATATATATGCTATTCTTATTCAAAACCTTCACTAAATATTGTCTTGATTGAGGAGGATCTGAGAAGCAAAAATGAGAAGCATGAGATTACCTTATAATTGAAGATACACCGAAATGTAAATTAATACGTTAGTTTATTACAATTTTTCTATTTGTTTTATGCAAACTACTCTTTTTGATATCATATTGAGTTCATACCTTAATGTGTAATAATGTATGTAATTTAATGATTTTAATATACTAATTGATTGTGTGCAAATGTTTATACAAAAGGTGAATGCAGTGAATTATTATTATTTTAATATAAACAATATTTGCCAAACACTTTTTGTTCAATTAACACCTTTGTTACTTTTCTTAAAAAAAGATCATAGAGTTGTATAACTAATGGACTAAAAACATTATTTTCTCTTAAATTTATATTATTTTTTTAAAAAAAAAACTCTATTCATAATTAGGTTTATAATATTAATGAAAGATAATAAATTTTGCAACTTATCTCTATAGTATAAGATTTAATGATGAATAAAAAAATGTTGGCAGGGCACGTTATAATGCCAGACCCTCTACATATACATATATCACGAGTACAACATATTTATACAATCACACCATATGTACCGCAAAAGAACATCCTATTTTTTCTCAAAGAAGAAATAAAATTAAAAAAATAATAATAATAATAAAATAAGCTTAGTTTTAACTCTACACAGCCTTGCTACAATCGGCTTTTCCGAAGCCAATTCTGCGTCTGATCAAGTCAAACTCCACCCAGAGATTTTGCTGATGGAAGTTTCCGATGATGTTGCTCGCCACTCCGAGCGATTCCGACCGTCCGATGCCCAGACAATGGACCCCACCTTCGACGTTGTCGGATATCCTGTCTCTGTTGACCACGAGGTCCACCCTGTTTTCGAATTCGAAAGCCATGTCGCCTATCAGCCGTCCGATCTCCGTCGGGTTGCCGTCGAAGCACATGTCCAGGGCTCCGGCGTAGACGTAGTCCTTCTTCAGTTTGGAGCCGGCGAGGCGGACGACTTCTTCCCGGACCTTGTTGTACGCCTCGTCCACTAGGAACGTGTACTGCGTGCCGGAATCGATAATGGTCTGGCCGGACCCGCCGGCGTCCGGCCGGAAAACGGCCGCCGAGATGTTGAGTTTTTTCCCGCCAATTTTGATCCCGGTGAACCCGACGGTGTAGGCTAGGGGGTCGAGGTTGGGGGAGCGGCGTTGGGTTAGGGAGAAAGTGAGGAGATTGATGTATTGGAAGGTGGGGGAATTGGGATTCCGGCCGAGGTAGAATGCTCCGGTGGGATTTATTCCCCGGCCGGGTTGCCGGACGGGGACGCAGTAAGAGAATTTTTGTATCTTCGCCTGGGAGGCAAACGATAACCTCCCGGTGTTCATGCCCAAAATGCCCTGCGCCTCCGCGGATTCCGCCGCGCATCCAAGAACCAGGGGAGGGGTGGTTTGGGAATTGGGGAACGAGAACTTCTCTCTGACCAAATTGCCCTCCGCTAAGGTCCCATCCGCGTAGAAATACGAGTAATGGCAGAGGCGGTTCTGGTCACAAGTGGTGGGAAGGGTAAAATCGGGAATTCTGGGCTTGCACATCGGGTGGCTGCAAGGAAGAACAGAGAAAGACGACGACAGAGACGGGTCAAACGCCGCCGTGGGCGGCGGCTTCCGGGGAACTTTCTTGTTGCACTGAATCCACGACAGCTGGCTCCCGGTGTCCAACACCATCTGTTGATTCTGCGGCGGCGTCCCGATGGGGAGAGTGACCACCAGCGCCATCGAATACTTAAAACTCGACTTATAATTCAAAGACCGCGTCCCCGCCGCCGACCCTCGGGGGACCAGTCGTTTACCCATCAGAGACGACGCAAAAACCTTCCGCGCAGAAGAGCCGCCGCGCGCGATAGGAACGGAAGTGAGAGGGAACGAAGCAGAAAAAGACCCGCTCTTTCCATGAGCCGCAAAACTTGAAAGGAAATTCAAGAAGAAGAGAGATAGAAGCAAGAAAGAGGCAAAGGAAGCCATGGGAGATGCAGAGAGAGAGAGAGAGAGAGAGAGAGAGAAAGTAGGTAGGGTTTTATCACAGGCAATATTAGGGCGAACCCAAGAAGAAGCTATGGAGAGTGAGGTAGGGGAGAAGATAGAAGCTTAGTATTTATATGAGTTTGAATGGAAGAAAGATCGAGAAGAAAATAAAGCAACGCGGTTTCGTTGTAATGGGGATGTATGTATAATGTATGTATGTAATGATCACCGTTACCTACTTAATGTCATGCAGTTTATTAAGAATTGCATTCCAAACCACTATCCTAAGTCTCGGGGATTGGACGGTAGTCTCTAATTTGACCAGCATGAGAGGGAGTTCGAACTTCCAACCTCTTAGAGACAAGAGTATACGACCACAACAAAGTAAATCACGGTAAATCAATGGCTTAATAGCGGTGTTACAAAAATCACACCTAAGCGCTAGGCGGTCGGTCTCCTAGGCGTTCTAGGCACCCGCCTAGGTGGTCCCCAGGTGCCTAGCGATTTTTTCAACATTGCTCAGCAGACATGACACGACAAGAGATTTGCCTACTTTGAACATAATCTCTACACTGTCGATACTAACTTTTAAACCTTGATTTCTTCTTGCAAATACTATCTACTGAATCAGTGAGCTAAGCTTGTACGGACAGAATCACATTAATCTTGAAATGTTAGTGGAGGGGAATTGTCAAAGCTTATTTCAATTATTTACAATTTCTCCAAAGTGCTGATATTTATAATATGACCAATTCCATAGAAATTTGAAATTTTGCGCCCACACCCCAATTATTGTGGGCAAAGATATTAATGTGATGCAGTTAATTAAGCCAGCAAAGTTTTGTGTACTTGTAAGGTTTGTTTTGCGTGTGGTCCTCCAAATTTGAATTTCTTTTACTTTTTCAGCTTAGTTTAACTTATACCAAATTTGTTTGTACTCTGTCCTTGATGGCTTCATTAATCTTCTCCGCTACAAATATATATTATTATATATATATTATTATATTTTCCTGGTTAAAAATGGTGGTACAATAAATTAGCTGTTAGTAATTGACACTACGGAGTAGCTAATTTGATGAATCCAAGAAATGAGACAAAGGAAGGTGCGGCGTGTACATTTTTCCTTAAATTGTCCCTTTCTTGATGCCCTTTATTACAATCTCAATCTCCATCTTTCCCTACAATACTTGTCAACCCAACAATTACAACTTGTTTACTTAATTCAAATTATAATTATATTTGCCAATGACTTTGTAGTCCTATGACACGAAGTGGTTCTCCATAATGTGAAGTCATAGGTTCGAGCCCCATGCATTGAAGTGATATTAACTTTCTATACTTCAGTATAACAGAGTCAATCTAATGACGGGGACCTGAATTTCTTTCAGTTTTACTACAAACAATCAATACTTACTTTAATTTTTATAAGTATCGAGGACAAATCGAAATGGGGCGTCGCCAAGTGGTAAGGCAACGAGTTTTGGTCCCGCCATTCGGAGGTGATTGATTTCCTTAAAGGAGGTGGTTTTGAAGCTGCTAAGCACAAAAAACACGTTAATTACTTTCCAAGATCACAAGGTAAGAAAAGCTAATTAAGATGCTTGGCAGCATGCCATTTTTATACCTATCCTTGAAGCTTTCTTCATTTCTTTTTCTTTATTTTTTTGGGGTAATAAATTATGGATTATTTAAAATAATTGAAATAATTTATTTGAACTTTAGTCATTTCTTTACAATTCTAAAGAAATGATGCAAGAAAAGCTATGGTTCTGGTACGCTCACCTACTCGAGCACTGGAATCTTCTATACACAAATGTATGAAATGGAGTTATGATTGTTCAACAAAGGGGGATCCATTCCCTTCAAACTTGCCCTTTTAGCTGGCTTTTACTTTTACTTTCCTATTAATAAAACACAATTACTATATATCAAAACATGCATATATATCTATGGTCGTCTTCTTCAATGACCTATAGACCGACACTGGTTGCTAGTTGTGAATTTTACGCGTTAAAATTTTAATAACGAGCTATTATATGTGAATAGTTAATAATTAGTTCCACATACATAAAAATCATATGTTGATATGGAAAAAATTGACATATATATATATATATATATATATATATATATATATATATATATATATATATATATAATATGTGGCATACACCCACACTCTTTTTTTTTTTTTTTTTTTTTAGTTAGCCGTTTAGACATTAGACGCTACGCTACCACCAGATTAGCGTTTATTGTAACCATAATTATTACTTTTAAAAATTTTAAAATTTAATTGATTTTTTGTTTAAAGTTCAGAACTTCATAATATTTTTTAATAGGAGTGGGGGACTGGGGTGCACTCACTTTGAAAGGAAAAAAAAAAAAGTTAATTAACTCAAATTTTGATCGATGAGTGTTTTTGGGTACTTAGCTTCTAACACGCACATAGGCCAGGCCATATGTGATATGTCTATTTTCATAATTTGATCGGCGGTAATCCTAGTTGTGGGACAGAAAATGTGGTGGGTCCCCCTGCACCTAAATCATACAATATGTTACTAGTAATAATTTTATAGGAGATGTTGGTGCACATAATATGTCACTAAATATCATATTCCATTTCCTAATTAGTTAAGGGAAATAAAAATTAAAAGAAGCTCCCACATGGTCCATTCTCGTTAGCTTGATCTTTTGCAGACACTGATAATCTCTTCCCATCCCATTTAAATGCCTCCAAATCTAATCAAATATTTGATTTGGATAGGATGAACAAAGAACATAAAACGATTTCCTATATTATATTATATTATATATATATATATATATATATATATATATATATACTTTTGTTCAAATACGGTTGTGCCATCCCATGCGGTCGCTTGACAAAATACACCAACAGTGTTAACAAAAGGTCCCAATAGTATTAGAAAAAAACACAATAATGAAATGTACAAATACACCAAAAAACACATAATATATCCCAAAAAATGCATCATATAACTCTCCATCCCCTAATGGTGTATTTCTGAACACTGTGTGGTGCTTTTATTTATACCTAATGATGCGTTTTTTGTGATGCATACCTAATTTGTGCATTTCCTAACATGGATGGTGTATATTTGTATAACTATTGGTGCGGCCGCTTGACAAAATACACCAACAGTGTTAACAAAAGGCACCAATAGTGTTAGGAAAAAACACAATAATATAATGAAATTCACAAATACACCAAAAAACACATAGCACACCCAAAAAATTGCACCATATAACTCTCCACCCCTAATGGTGTATTTCCGTACACTGTGTGGTGCTTTTATTCATACCATATGGTGTGTTTTTTGTGATGCATACTTAATTTGTGCATGTTTTTTGTTGTGCATTTCTTAACATGGATGATGTATATTTGTATAACTATTGGTGCTGCCACACCTGAACTCGCCTCTCTCTCTCTCTCTCTCTCTCTCTCTATATATATATATATATATATATATATATATATATATTCAAATTAATACAATTTCTTAATATAATTTTTTATTCTTGTCTTGAAGTATGCCAAAAATTAATACACAGAACACGCTGAATATTTAATATTTTACAACAAATTATAATAATTAAATGAAATAAGACATTAATTCCAAATATTCACCAGGACTATGTGGTCTAATGGTATCCAGATTGGACTTCCTTTTGGAAGGTTGTGTGTTTGAGCCTCAGTGGAGGCGTTATTGGTTCTTTGTGTTTGGTTCTTTGTGTTTCAGTAGGTTGAGAAAGTTCCAAATATTTGGGATTATACAATATAATTTTCTTGTCTCAAAGTATGATGAGAAGCAATATAATATAATAACCTAGTAAGTAATGCATGGGCACTAAGCATTAGCATTCCCATCTAATAGGTTGCTAAGTCGTCATGATTTATCTATTCACTATTTTGTCGAGTCCGGAGATGAGGAAATTTCTCATTTAGGGTCATATCGGAATTAATTGTATTTGAATTTTTTGGTACATTCAAACTTGAAGAAGAAGCTATGTGCATTAATGGTTTGTGCTAGCTCATACCCATGATTTCACAAGAAAACCTTGTAGGTGAATTAATTATGTTGAATTTGATAAGTAGCAATAATTTTTTCCAACTGCAATCGTGTCTTGGTGTCCAAAAACTATCAGTGGTTTTTAGAGGTACATGGTACAACTATATCCCATTTTCACAACATCTAGTAACCTACTTTTACCAAATATATTATTTAGGAGAAAATACTATATCGAGTGTTATTTTTTACTCTTAATTTCTACTCTTAGTTTTAAGTTTGAGTTAATACCCAAAATCGTCCTCGACTATAGTGGTTTTTCTTAATTTCGTCCTAAACGACTTTGGTGATCTAATATCGTCCCAGACTTTTGTGTTTCGCTCAATTTAGTCCCAGACTTTTGGTGTTTTTGCTCAATTTAGTCCCTCATTTGTTATTATGTCCATTTGGTGTTAAATAAATAAACAATTTAGTAATTTTAATATTGGCATCTCTTTACTCATAGACATGTGAACTGCGAAATCCTTTTTTTTTTTTTTTTTTTACGAATTACTCCCAGAATTACTCCTAAAATTGCGAATATAAAATTTGATTTGCAGGTCCGGGAGTAATTCTGGTGTAATTCGTACAAGAAAGAGGAATTTCGCACTTCACAAGTTGAAAGTAAAGAGAGATCAATATTGACATTACTGAATTGTCCCTTAATTTAACACCAATTTGACGGAATAACAAATGGAGGACTAAATTGAGCGAAACACAAAAGTCTGGGACGATATTAGGTCACCAAAGTCGTTTAGGACGAAATTGAGAAAAACCACTATAGTCGAGGACGATTTTGGGTATTAACTCTTTTAAATTTTTATTGTAGACATTGTTTTTGGGACCAACGTGATGTGAATTGTATATCCTTGTTTGACAGATTAGAAAGATTAAGTGAGAGCAGAATTTGAGAATATATATAGTAGAACTCTACATGAGAAACCTGTAATCATTAGAAAGATCTCACTAGAAAGATTCTATACGACAAACTCGACTGAGAGGGTGTTGATGACAATAATTGAACTTCTGACTTTCTAATATAAAAATCATGGCACATCCACTCAACCACCCCTTTCGCGACTCTACTATACATATATATTATTTGATTTTCTTAAGATGTCAATAAGTATCCATACCTTTTATACGGGATATATTCATACTTATATGTCTGCTGTACCAAATATTGACTCAACATCATAAATTTGTTGAGCGTATAAGATCTTATATTCCTTATATTATGAGATTGATATGAATTCGACTAACCTAGAGTTCTTTATCCTAGTGTGCACATATATATAAGAGTCAATGTAACTATACAACTTTATAGTTGTATTAACAATCTATTCACACTGTAAAAATTTAAATATTATTTTTCATAGTGTATATCGAGTATATTTCAAAATTAATTTCCTTGTTGACAATTTAAAAAAAAAAAAAAAAAATATTCTCTCCAATTAGTATTTTAAGACCTCGATAAAATTAAGAACCAACAAAGATTTGCGAGCTTACCTACTACATCGTGTATTCATATTTGGGTGTGGATGACAGCACAAGCTTTATAAATTTTAAAATGATGAGAAAAATATAGAAGTATTTTATATTATTTAAGTTTGGCACAAAGCTAAATAAGACCAATTGGGGCAGGGAATTCAAACTTTAAATTAAAGAAAAAGCTACCTAAATTAATTAGTTGACCAATAAAATGTTTTATATGTTTTTTAGAGTTTATTTTTCACCCAAAAAAAAAAGGTATTATAAGACAGTGTCATAATAACAATTATATAGATATATACCGAGTTAAAACTCAATAGATGTTGTACAAATATGACTTTAAATCATAAACTTAAAGATATTGGTAAATAATTTTTTAGATTAGCTAGTCAAACAACTAAAATAAATGCTTAACAATTAATTTTTTTTTTCTCTTAACGTTTTGATCTAAAATACTAAAATAGAAAATGCTTGTTTGAGTAGCGTTTTAATCGTTATTTTGGATTTATTTTTTTTACAAGTAGTTTAAACTTACTTTAAAATATGGTTGGTTTTAAGTTGGTTAACAACAAAAGTAAATAAATAATAAATAATAAATAATTATCAAATTTCAACAAGTTAATGAACTTTGTCTACCTCAAGTGATCCGATCGATCATAACTACATAAGAAATTTTTGCTGAAAATAACATATGGATTCAACACGTTTATATATAAATCATACCATAGCCAAATTAGCATGATTTCATTGTTAAGATTAGACACAACCGAACCATTCTTCCACATAAGCTTCAATCATAAGTATGAATTATTGGGCTCCGACCTAATTGAGCTTGCCAGATAGTAAGTTTGTGATCTTTGATCACAAGCATGGTTGAAAAAATCGCTATAGGCGCTCTTACGGCACCTAGCGCCTAGACGTCCGTGTATTTTTTATTTTTTAAAAATTTATTTAATTTTTTTAAAATTTTTTAAGACCTGATAATTATAAACTATTTAATACTTTAATAGTTAAAACTAAAATATAAATATTAACTTTAAAAACATATAGAGTTTGAACAATTTAGAGTTATTTCATTCAAAACGATATTTTTTTTGAGTAAAATAACTCATTTAAAAAAGAAGGTAACAATAGCTAATCGGTCGACTAGGCGTTTAGGCTACCTAGTCGGTGCCTAGGAGACCTAGTCGACGCCTAGGAGGCTTAGGCGGCCTAGTTGGCCGCCTAGACTACCGATTATGGTAATACGTAGGCGGTCGGTCAAATCGGTGCCTAGGTGGAAATTTTGCAACACTGGTCACAAGTTCGACTCCTAGTTGAGGGCTGCTATTGAACTCTAAGTTGAGCCAGTCAGTCAAGACTTGCCTAAACTGATTTATCTCTTTAAGGTCTTGGTGATTTTCACTCAATGCGATTTTCACTCAATGCGCACACTTAGATAACGACTTCTATCACTAGGATTATATGGTCTAATGGTACCCGGGTTGGGCTTCCATTTGGAAGATTATGAGTTCGAGCCTTAGTGGAAACGTTATTGGTTCTTTGTGTTTCAGTAGGTTGAGAAAGTATATGAACAGATACTACAATGTATTAGAGTCAGTAACTTTCAAAAAAAAAAAAAGATAACGACTTCTATCATTTACTAAAACAAAGTATGAATTATGGATAAGCTTGAGCCAAATGGCACAATGAAGTACCCATCTTTTTTTGGCTTTATTGTGTTACAATAATCTTATATTAATTTTTGAAATAATAAATAAATGATCCTGTTTTTCGCAATTGTCACTGTCGGACTGAAATATAAATCAAGGGTTATGATTATGCACATGAGATAAGGATGAATATAACACATTGACAGTTTGACGCCTGCTGGATACATTGTTAATGATCATTCCGTCGTTATCTTTGAAAATTACTTGTGATTGCATTGTTAAAATTTTAAAAATTAAATTTATATCGCAAATAATTTTTTTGGATGACTACAATCTGATGTATCTGTAGCCTGAAATTTGAATATGTGAGTCGGTGACTTTCTATTTAAAATAGAAACAGTGATATAATTAAATCATAAGATATTTGGTTATATATATCATCAATAATTAAAAAGTTAAATTTACACCAATCGTAATGGAGAGTTGAGACATAAAAGTGTGATTTATCTTATTTCACACCCCTCTCATGACAGAAAAGATGGAGGTAGGATAGATCTGATCTAGATATTTATGAGGTTGTTGAGAATAAAGCAAAATTCTTCTTTTTCTGCGGTCCTTCCCAAGTATACTATGGTGGACACATGTCTTGTATCTATCCGGCTGGAGTCCAGTGAAAATGCATGCATATGTTTTCTTCATTAATGTCTCTTCATAATGAAAAACTTGGACCAAAGAATATAAATATGATGATTTAATAGTTCAGCAGGCATGATTAAATTTTAAAATATTTTATAGTGTAAGCTCACTATCTGAGAATATTTAATCCTAACAAATTTATATAATAAAAAGTATAACTCTTTGACATGTTAAAATTTAAAATCTTAGTTACTAAAATTTAATCTGATTAATTAGACTAAAATTCTTTTTATATTCTGAACCTCATAAATTTGTCGCAAACCCTAGAGAAGATAAATCATATTTATCTAGTTTTGCAAGTTGCAACCCACCGAACTGTAGTGTTGATGGTTGCGTCAGGCAATTTATATCCTACACCACGGCACGCGTTGCACTATGCGCCCAGATGCGAAACGACGTCGTTTTAATTATTTTTTTTTTTTGAAATTTCCCGCCCCAGTGAATGACAGTAATTTTTTCTTTAAAAAAAACCCGCTGTTCAAGAATGTATATAATGTTATACTAGAATACACATAATGTTATACATGAATGTACATAATTATATAACAAAATATACATACTCTTGTTAAAAGATAATACACATAATCTAACATAATACATAATAAACATAAACTTTTAACATAATACACATCAACTCTTAACATAATACACACAAATTTTCTGATTCGGATGTACATAATTGTATAAAAAGAATATACATAATTGTATAAAAAATACGCATAACTGTATGAACCAATACACATAACGTTGTGAACAAATACACATAATCTCAGCAACTTCCTACCGCGCCTCCCAACACTACCTCAAAACGACGTCGTTTTGAGAGGTGCGCGACGCACATTGCTATGTGCGCCGTAGTGTAGGATATAACCATTGGTTGCGTCAGGTGGTGATGTGGCATTACACCCAGATTTGGCAGTCGGCAGGTAGAAGTGTGTATGAGAAATGAATACAAATATATTATATTATTTACAGCTCCATTTTTATATGCTCAAAGTATGCCTGCTTTAGAGGGGACATGATTGAATATATGTACTCATTCTATTATAATATTATTACTAGGTTTTTATTTTTGTATGAATCCACTTTCGATTTTAACGATAAAATAATAAGACTAAATAAATAAATTTCTCTTTTAATATACACCACTCACTTGACTATAGGTCATGATTGGACACCAATCTATATAAAATTTTCATCACTAGAAAATGCTTCAATCACAATAATCTTTGTCTATTAAAAATAATAATTAAATCAAACCCCAACTTTGAGATTCCTATATTTAGGGAAATAGCTAAGAAAATAAATTACGAAATGTTAGTGAATCAAATCAAAAGATTACCACCCTGAACAGTAAATGGCTGTTAGTTGTTACTTGATTGGGTTAATTAGAGGGTATAACTAGTTTATAATATTAGTTGATTATAGAAAAGTATTTGATAAATTAACAATTAGTTGATAGTTGTTTGGTATAATTTTTTTAATTTTTTTTTTAAATTCAAGATCTTATAATTACGTAGCACCAATTCATAACTTTAAATAAATTTACTTTTTTTAAGGGTAAACTTTGGCTTATTCTGGCTAATTTAAGTTGCAAACCATGTGACAAAAAGTGTGTTAAACCTTAATTAACTTTTTTAACAATGAAAACAAATACATATGCATTGTACATTGTCTGATACCAACAAACTTATAAACCCGTGAATATAAATATATTGTTGCCTACCTAGAATGACTTTGGTCTGCAATTTGCAGGATGTTTGTTGCACTGTCTAATATTTTTAATTCCAAAATAAAAAAATTAAAATAAATTAAAATAATATATTAGACCACTTGTACCAAAACTGCCTTATCAAGTTCAATTCCAGTACATTGAATATAATGCACAATTAATTTTTGTATTTATTGTGTTAACTTTCATGTATAAAATATGGGCAGCACTAATGTACACAACTCACACAAGTCACGACATCTGTATATGTACGAAGCCAATTAAACAGCTAACAGTTTAAAGTAAACTGTAAACACCTTACAAGCTAATGTAATTATTGATCCCCAAATATGGTTATTATATATCGGTGTTGTTTGGTAAAATAATTAACCTATAAAATGTAATTTTAGTTTATTTGATCACTATTAACTATTTGACTTGGTTAAATAACCAATATGAGTGTTTGATTAATTATCTTTTTGTAATAACTTATTGATTCAAAATGTTAAAATTTAAAAAGATGCTCAAAGTAGCTTTTTCAATAAGCTTTTTGAGGAAGTCATTTTGTATGTAATCAGTTATCAGCCAACAACTAATTTACCAAACACTTTTCTACAATTAGTTAATGTTATCAACTAATCAAACTCAATAACCCAATCAACTAACCGCTATCAACTAACATCTATTTACCAAACATCCCCATTATCATTTGACTAAGTTTTAAATTTGAGGACAAAACTAAAATTTTAATAGTTGTGGTACCATTTTGTGTATTATTTTAATAGTTGAGGAATCAATTTGAGACTTAATTTGTTTAAGAATTTCGTTATATTTGTTTTGTTTTTATTTTATTGTATTTTTATTTTTGAATTGTAAAAAATGAATCACTCCATGACTATACACTAATTATGTGTCTATTTTACTTTTTTTTTTTTTTCACTTATAAGATTTTTCACTTGTTAAGTACATGTTTATAAAATTAATATCTTAAGTCCATAATAAAAACTTACTAATTTTTAATTAAATATATATTTAAAACTATACCATAATTATATAATTATATGTCAAACACTCAATTTATGAACTTTTAGCTTTAAGCTTATTTACTTATAGTTGTGGCACTGTTTTGTTTTTTTTGTTTGTTTTGTTTTTTTTGTTTGTTTTTGTTTTTTGTTTTTTTTTTTTGTTTTTTGTTTTTTTTGCACAATAAAAAACAAAGTTGATACTACAAGTACATAATTTATTAGTTTCATATATATAATATATTAACTGCATGCACATAATATGTTGTGTTGTTAACTATAGATTTATAAACACAGTACACTTTGAAGTTCCTAATAAAAACTTTTTAATTTTCAACCAAAGATTTATTAAGACCATATTATATTCATGATTACATGTCAAGCACTAAATTTATGAACATTTAGCTTTATGTAGATTTATATACAATTCACATAGATTAGTGATAAAATTAATTGACATAATATATTTATAATTAATAGATTATGTATCTGTAATTAACCAATTATGCATCTAATGCAAAGGTGAATTTTGTTAGAATGACAAAAAATTAAAAATCCGCTAATTTAAATAAAATTACATTATTTTAAATCAAGATACACAATACAAAATGAATATGATCCATGTTGAAATGCAATAGACATGCATTTAAGGTAAACTGTTAACAACTTACACTTATAAGCTACTGTAACTATTGATACTCTTAAGAACAGCCATAACTATACAGCCCAATCCGACTACTCATCTGAATGGGCCAATCCTTTACCACTCGTTATATTATAGACCGTGGTGCATGTGCACCGCGGTAAAAAACGACGCCGTTTCTTTAAGTAAAGAAACGGCCCGCCGTTAGAGTTAACGGAGTCCGTTTGTTTGGTGTATTAAACACCAACTGACACTACAGTATATCCAAACCGACACTGCAGTTATATCAAAATGATACTATAGTTATAGTGAAATGAAACTGCAGTGTATATAAACTGAAACTGAATAACATTTCACATATTTGAATGTATATTCTACAATGAAGCTGTAATTATATCAAAATAATCATGTAGTTGTGTTTTAATGAAACTATAGTGTATATAAAATAAAATTAAATAACATTTTATCGAATGAAACTATATTTATATCGAAATGAAACTGTAGTTGTGTTCAACTGAAACTGCAGTGTATACAAAATGACACTGAATAACAGAGTTACTTTTTGCAAAAGGGTGCGAAACGGCGGAAATAAACACTGTTAATTTTCATTTAAAAAAAAGACGCGCGGTGCATAATATAATTTGCCTCCTTTACTGCTTTTTTCCTGAATACAAATTGAATCCCATATATTATCACGAGTTAATACCCAAAATGGTCCCTCGACTATGCTATAATTACCAATTTGGTCCTCAACTACCATTCTTACCCAATTAAGTCCTCAACTATGTAACTTTTACTCAATTAAGTCCTCAACTATACAATTTTTACCCAATTTAGTCCTCAACTATACAATTCTTACCCACTTTAGTCCTCTGTATTAATTTGACTGTTTGTTGACTGTCAAAAGTCGGGATAAAATTATAATTTTACAAGATTTTTCCTTCATCTCCATTTAGCAGCGCCAAACCATGCAGCAATACACTCCGATTAGATTTCGATCGTCAAAAAATCGTTGGAAATCAAATTCATGGGCTATCCGATGCATAACCACTACTTCAATTCTGACAGGTTTAGAACCCAACCGGAGCTTATTGCTACATGGTTTGGCGCTGCTAAATGAGGAGGAAGGAGAAAACTTGTAAAATTACAACTTTATTTTCACTTTTGACAGTCAACAAACAGTCAAATTGACAAAGGACTAAATTGGGTAAAAATTGTATAGTTGAGGACTTAATTGGGTAAGAATGATAGTCGAGGACCAAATTGGTAATTACGACATTGTCGAGGGACTATTTTGGGTATTAACTCTGTTATCATAGTAGTAAGCAAGTATTTTATTTGAGTGACGAGGGAAATCCGTAACCACTACTCAAGGGTATGTATTGAGTAAATCTTGCTTTGTGACCTTAGTGAACAAAGGAGCATAAGGAGGTAATATAAATTTCATAGTTGACTGGCTCCAACCAAAAAGGCCAATAGGGCGTTTCTGTTAGGAGTTGAACTTGTAACATTGTGATTACCAAGTTAACAGCCTGACCGAATTGGTTGGAGTAAGCAAGTTTATTAAGAAGGTGAATGGTTGAAAGATTGTGGACATCTGGGGTGAAGCTTTGCTTAAATTCAGTCCAGTGATATAGTGTGGTCTCCATTTTCTGCATTTGGAAAGGTTTTATAAGGTGCGTGGAGGCTTTATGTTCCCTTGGGGAGTTGAATCTTACACTCTTGGTATCACATCAATCTGCGTTGTGTAATACATTGCTAGTGATGAGTACCGGTATACGCCCTCCGCGACTCTTCGGTCAGGCGGTCACTCCCTCACCTTTTTCCGACCTTCGCCCTCGCTCCTCAGTCCTCATAGGCTCATATGTGTTTGAGAAAATTAATCCTGGAGTGTCTTGTATTGCACAATAGAATTTTTAATTATTAATTGTGGAATAATTTGTTAATCTTTTGGATTTTCAATAAATTAATCGTTTATTTTTAGTTGGGCCTGCAAAATGACCACGGCCTAAATCAAGGGGCCCTAACATCAATCGTACAGCCCAAAACCCCGAGAAATTTTTGAAGCAGCGAAGCACCATGATTCGTGGCAATTTTTTCCTCTCATTCTTAGAAGATCAATTGTGAAGCTGGTGAAAGAAGAAATCGTATCAGTAGCAGAGCTCCATAGAAACACTGTCGCGACTCACGGCGAGCTCTCAATTCCAGAGCATAGCCTGAAATCTGCTCAGCTGAGCCCTAACATCCATTGAAAGATTCACAGCGCCAAGTAAGATTATTGAGTACTAGAGCATATGAATATGAATTATGATTTACGAAGCAGGTTATTTTCTCTGTTTTGCTTGTCTTTTTGTCTATATCAATAACATTTAACTATGGTTTCAGAACGAAGTTGCTGTATTTCAAAAACTATTGCTATGGCTGATAAGAAGGCACTTTTTCGGGCAAAACTAGCACAGAGGAAAGAGAAGCGAATTGAGAGTCCTCTTGTAAGGTAACTAAACAAATTGTTTTGTGCAACAAAATTAGTGAAGGAAAAAAGTGAACTTTGATGAACTATGTGAGTGGGGATTCATGTAGGTAGTTATGGAATAATAATAAGTTGTAGGGAGTATCTTGCCTTTGGTACAATGAAATGATAGCTGGGGCTGGAGGGACAATAGATCCTAAATCATTTATTTAGGGAATGCACCTTTGCAATGGCATGTTGGAACATAAAATTATGAATAGTGGGAAGGATTCCTTATGGGACTGGATATGGATTTTAGCTATAAACAAACTATAGTCTACACGTATTGATTGTGATCCATCACCCCTTGGGTATTTCGAGTTGAATACTGTACAAGCAGTGGATGGAAGAGCAAGTACAGGTGCTTGATTTGGAACTTGAATGGAATGTGGGTTGCAGGCTGTGTGGTTAATATTGGTGTGGTGATGCATACCTGCATGGTGGAATTTTGGGGAATATGTGAAGGCATCCATGTGGCCAAGGTAAGGGTTAACCAAAACCTCCTGGTAGAGCAATGACAGTTGCTAGAATCATGGAAAATTCAAATTTGGCTGGGAATAGAAATACATTGATTGTGGACTGTTGATTGCTAATCCGGTAGGGCTGAGTGAACAAAATTCAACATGCCTTTCAGAAGAGGATGAAGTGTTGGGACCTTCTGGCCACCATGGGACAGGAAGTGGTGGGACGCTTAAGTGCTCTAGTCTTCTAGTGTGAATGCCGGATATGCTTTTTGGGTGATGCCATGAGTAATGAATTTTGGAGAATTTTTCTTTTCTTTTTTTGGGCGATGCACCCAAAAAAGAAAAAAAGGCTTAGGAATAAGTCATTCTGAAATAAGTTGAACAATATTTTGTATGTGTTGTTTTGCATCAGCAAGAATGGCTAAAACAGTAATATGAGATTATAGCTTAGAGGAACTAATGCTGTGGGTTGTTGTCATAAATAATAAGTAATCTGCTAGAATAACAAGCTATGGAGTACTTTTTAATGCTAGTTTAACTAAGTTGATGATCTGAACATGTAAAAGTGGGCACACCTAAATTTGGATTACATGTACCCAAACAGTTGTTTGTTATCTCGATTGTTATTGACTATACGTTCCAATTTTAGTCATTAGTTTGTGTACCCACTAATGACTTTATGTTCCGCTGGGTACACAAACTCCTATGTTACTGCTGACTGCAATCACTAATTCTTCCTTCTTCTTTTGGGGGTATCTTCCTTTTTCTTTATGTATTTGTGTTTTTTATTTTTTTTTCGGGTGCACCTTATTCGAGCTCTTTATTGAGATTTGCAATATTTCATTTTTCAAAAATATGACTGAAGTTTCTACTTATTTTAAATAAAAAATAAAAAAAAGTATTTCTCTTTTGGATACAGGTATAATGAGCTTGAGCAACCTGTCTGTAGAGTTTGTGATGTTATCCTGAAATCTGAGACAGACTGGACTGTTCACCAAGCTTCTCGTAAACACAATGCGGTAGGATTTTATTGTATTTATTTGAAGTGCTAGGCTGACTTTCTATATGGGATGAAAATGTACTCTACTCAACAGGATACTATTCTAGGTTTGCTGTTTCAATAAACGATATTTCAGGAATAAAAAAAAAAAAGGAAAAATAAGCAAAACCCAATTTATCATAATCGGTTATTTAATGAGCTAGACATCATCCTTTTATTCACTGAGCTTGACATGCATCCCTTTATTGTTCTGGTCTTCCAGAAATAGTTTTAATGCATTGCTTTTATTTTTTACGTCATGTTGTTTGCTTTTCATTTTGATTTCCATGCTTATGCTTGCACAGGCAATCAATAATCTCAAAGCCAATGCTGCTGCACTAAAGCAAACCAAGAATCTGAAGCCTGGGCTTTCTAAAGATTTAACTAGGCCTGAGCCTGAGAATCATGAAGAGTTGCATAATAAAGAAGCTGAACCTGCAGGATTGTCTAAACGTCGACAATCATCTTCTCTTCCTCCCAACTTCTTTGATAGTAAAGAAACAAAGAAACAGAAAAGTGGTAAGACTTTTATTGCTGGAATCTGGCCTAAAACAGAGTAATAGTTTAGACCCTTCATTAGGATGTATACAATGAAGAGAAAGAATAAATTGTTCCTTTTGCAAATTGTACTGATTTACAAGGTTTAGCCATTTAGGTATCTTAGGATTTTAAGTCTGTAGGACATGCCATTTTTTAGCAGCCAAGAGAGTAAAAGGAATGTGTAAATTTACCTCTGACAACTTTTACTCCATTTAGTGGACATGCTTTATGCATACATCAAGTTTCTGGTATATCTTATTTCTGAGCATTCTTTTTACTGCACACTAAGGACTTAAATAACTCAAGTAATATATTGTTGGAGCATCTCATCTGATTGAGTTGAGAGGTCATGACTCTTGCAAACATACTGCAGTCAATGCTCAAACTGAAGAATTGCAGCCACCTATATCAAGGAGCAAAGTGGACATAGCAAATGAAAATGTTGACTCAAAGATTTCTGAATTGGGGCCATCCAGGGAACAACTAGCAAAACAGAGTCTTGGTTCAGAAGCTAGGAAGGCCAAAGGAATTCTTCCTGAAGGATTTTACGATAATAAAGATGCTGATTTGCGTGCACGTGGCATTACACCAGTCAAACCTGATGTCAAGTAAGCTTTAAGTTGTTTGTCCTTGTATCTTGATTGTGTTCTTACTCTCCCTCTAGAGTACATACACTTGGATATGGATTACTGATAGAATGAGATACTGTAATACCCCATAAAATGTGGGAATGCCCACTTTAGACAGCCAGAAGTTCATTAAGCTTTTCTTTTTGGGTAGGGGTGTGGGGGAGGGGGAAAGGAGGGGAGGAGGGGTGGTGGCACCCGCCACCCTCTCAAACCTCAAATGAAACCATTGTGCTATCTTGTATGGAATTGGCAATTCTATATTTTTGTAGTCTTCTATTCATCTGTTATGAACTTCCTGAACAAGGTCTGCCTAGCAGCCATTGTATAAAGGGTTCTTGGACATGCTATTTCTGCAGTAGATTGTGCCATACTGCTATTTTGATCAACTTGATATACTGTCAAGTCAATTGAACGGCAAATAGATTGTCTAGCCATATGGTCTTCTATGTTCTCACTATTTCTATTGGCAATTGTTGGTGACTGCAATCATAGTCATCCAGATGCAAGAAAGTATGATGTTGACTGTATGTAAAATTGTGGACAGGGATGAGTATAAGGAATTTGAGAAGTTGATCCAGGAGGACTTACAGGAGGTTGACAAACGTTTAGAGGAAGAGGAGGTCAAATTTCTAAACATTTTTGCTGAATTATCATTCCTGTTTCATATGATTTCTGTCATCCATCAAACTTGATTTATTAACCTTTAAGGTGCTCTATCTTGCAGTATGATGCAGCTGATACGATTGAAGAGGCTGAGACTGTGGAACAAAGGTAAAGCTTTCGGTGTGGTAATAACAAGTTAATGCTTTGTTATGTTAAGCTTCTGTTAATTTCTGTATGGCATTTTACCTAACATTTTCCTTCTCATGACTTCAGGGCCTGTAAGGAAAGAGTGGAGAGGTGGAAGAAGAGAAAGATTGAACTTAAGGCTGCCAAGTCTACCATTCGTGGCAAAGATACTAAGATCACTAACAAGGAGTCTAGCGATGAAGAGTCATCAAGTGATGCTGACAGTGATGAAAATTTAACAGTTGATTGGAGAGCTAAACATCTGTGAAATTCTCATGCTTTTGTTTTTCGGTAATGCTCTACCTCCCTGGTTCTTCCTTGCTGTAGTAGTAATAGTTTGTTTGTAAGATCTGAGAATCTGACACATTGTTTTAAGCTGAATCATTGTCTTCCTGTTGCAGATCTGAAAGTTGACTGAACCATTATTTGGTAGGAATTTAGATGCTTGTGTCTCCAAACATGAACTGCGAATTCTCATAGCTTTGTTGTTACGTAATGCAAATTCTAACACATGCAGAAGCTGTTTTATTGTCAACATGGCAAAGTTCAACCTCTGTAAGCCTCAAAGAATCAAATACGAGAGACATAACACAACACATGCTCATCTATCAATATGGCAATTTTGGGATATTTAGCTGATACATATATGTTTGCACAATCAAAGCTTCTTTTATGCTATCTGTTATTCTCCAACCGGTCTTAAGGTAAGGCTGCTCCGCTCTTAAGTTACTGTAAAAACAATTACTTATTTTGGGGTCTCAAGCGTCATATAAGAATCAAAAAGTAAACATGTCTATTAATTATTGTTTGTGTTGAATACTTTATTTTGTTTTACCCATTCTTAAGTGATGCAGATGTTCATTGTTTATTATTTCCATGATGTCTATTGAAACGAGGAACAAAAATGAGTCATTGCCTTGTCATCCAAAGTTCAGTTAATCTCTTGATAAATTAACAAAGATTTTATATGTTTCTTTTGCCAGTAAGATGCTTTAGGCTTCTTCAAACTCTATCGTCATTTGAATTTACCAATTGATCAAAGTTGTCGTGGTTAGCTGGAGATGTATTTTAAAAATTGGGTAAAACTGTTAGCAGCCATAATGGGAAATGTGAATCTCATTATTATTGTTGTGTTTTTCTGTTGCTTGAAATTATGGAAATATTTATAATCATTGAACACAAGATGCATTGAGTTAATTCGGGTCATGTAGACAAAATATTTAATAAGCAAACTCCATCCAGATTCATTTGTTGAGACTTTAACAATAGATCTATTCCATTGTTTGTTTTTGCATTTTACGCCAAAAAAAATCTTATTATCCGCAAACATAACAAACAACAGAAATGAGTTACCGTAACAATACTAACTCGTGAACAAATATGAGAAAAAAGAAGAGAAGAAAATATGATGGGGGAAAAGAAGCCCATAAGAACCCTCACTTATAGATATTTTCTCTTTAGTGAAAATTTTCAAATGTTATCATTCCTTGAAAAGTTGTGACTTTCTATTTTTACCAGTAAAAAACGGAAACTAATGTATGGAAATACAAAACAACGAACTGCCAGTGCTTTTTGTCAGTATTGGGACTAATTAACTACTAGCAATTCAGTTTGGCTCTCAAGTCGCAAGTCAGTGGCCATGTTGGTAAGAAACATTTGACTATTTCATAACTCTAAATCTAAACTTAAGAATCCCTCATAGTTTTTGTTCTAAAAATTAATGAAGCAAATAAATCGCATGAGGTATCTCAATTAGCCAATAAATTTTTAAGTAATCAAATTCATAAACTTCTCAACTTATTTTGAATTAGTTGACCAATTAAGTTGTATCTTGAGACGATAGAACTATTTCATGAAACGAAAAGATGAAACAATTGTTTTAGAGCGGGTTGGCGTATCGGCTGCCATGTATGTGCCTGTATCTCCCGTCTAGTCCCCCAACTGACTACCTCGACCGTCTTACCGACTGCTCATAGGTTTCATCCGGCTACCCGGCTGGCTGCCTGCAAGTCCCGCCCGGCTACCTGATTGGCTAGACCGACTGTCCTTCCTCCCGCCTGCCTCCGTCAAGCATCCTGCAATACGACTGATCGGTTCCATCATCCTGCCCAACCGACTGCCTGCTTTCCTGTCTTCGCCAACCTAGCTACCCACAGTCACTTGACCGACTAGATAATACTCCAACTGGTACTTTACCTTCCGTACTCGGCCTACCCGCCAACTCCATATATCTTCCATTGCCTAGTCCGACTGGGTGTATCATGTATGTTCATCTCATCAATAACTAATTTTAAACTACTTGAAACTTGATCGATATCCTGGGCTCGTACCATTTTTTTAATATTATTTTAAGATTTTAATATTTGTAGTGACACCCAAGTAAATAGGATTAGAGACGTACTAATGTAAATCTATCGCTAACTTTTTTTTTTTTTTTTTTTAAATGTAAATCGTTAACCATTCGGAGCTAAAAAGTCAACCTTTCATTTCTGATCGTCCCTTTACCTTTCAGCCGCATAAGCAGTACGTGCGGCGACAGAAATCTGCCAACGTTAAACTCCGTCCTAGTTCAAACCTGTCCGGCTACATAAACCGCAACTTATTAAAATATTTGCGGCACGTTAAACGTACGCACTGTCTATTAATTAACTCACTAAACAATCATTATCATAGATGCAAATGGAAGCTTAAGGTCAACGACCCCCATAAAATTAGCAATTTTTCTTGGTGACAACTGTAAAATATCCATATGAAAATGGCAGCGGCATGACGTCGTCAAGATCGTCTAATTAGTAATTACCTCGTTGTTCTATGTTGATTAGTTGCGTGAAGACACACGTTATTAATTCAAACGCACGCATGTTTAGCTTATCTTAATTCCCGGTGCTTATTTGATCGCATGCTTTGATTATCTTATCATGACAGTAATTAAAAACTTTGTTAATCGCAACTTGGTTGTTACCGTCATGGATTTTTTACCATGTTGGTCCTTAATCTTATCATGACAGTAATTAAAAACTTATTCAATTATATATTAAATTATTTATTATAACAAAAATCGGTGTGAGATCGATTCACAGATCCTTATCCGTGAGACGGATTGTCGGGTTGTAGATAACTGAGTGTATAAGTATCACAATTTCAGTTATAAATATTACAATATTTATCATTAGTAACAATCAATTTTATCATAAATAGTATCACAATTTCACATATAAGTACTACAAATCATAAGTAATGATTTATTTTTAATTCAAATTGATATTAAATTTTATATAATAAGTATCACTCCGATCCATACAATTTATTTCTTAAATAACATTTTATATATAAGTATTACGGGGTACAATATTTACATTAGAAACATATTTTATACATATATATCACAATTTCAATCATAAATATTACAATATTAAAATATTTATCATTAGTAACAATCATTTTTACTCTAAATAATATCACAATTTCATATATAAATAAATATTACAATATGAGTTAATTCTATTTTTTGTCATAGATTTATAGTGACAGTTTACTTTTAATCTTTTTTTTTTTTTTGTTTCCAGAAAACCCCCCTTGGATCGTAATATTATTGTGGCATGACCATTTTCAATCCCCTGTCAACAAAATCGTTGAAATGCCCTTAAATACGAGGATATTTCGCTCTTTTTTATATTTTACAGAATTTAAAAAGTTTTGAGTGACCAGGAAAACTCGTGGTCATGATCTGAGAATGTGCATAGGAATTTTATCCCACCTTGTGAGTGACTGACCATGATTAAAAAGTCAATAATTATCAAGTCAACAGTAAAATCTAAAATTGTCCCTTAACCTTGGGGTATAAATAGTTAACTATCCACAAAGAGTTGAACAATGTCCATTTTCCTCCTTCCTTCTCCTTCTCTCTCTAGATCCTAGCCAACAGATTTCCTAGATCTTCCACTAGTTTTCAAATCTCCCTTCACAAATTCAAACTTCAATGCACACAGCAACTTTCCAGCTTTAATTTACCAAACATATATTATATACACACACTCTTTATATTTCGAATGCTCATCAATGCACTGAAGCAGCAGTACCGTCTCCGTCGGTTACGCGGGCCAAGTTTAAATTGATTCCGGCATTTTCGATCGTCGGCGGGAGGTGTGGATCGGCGGATGATGACTAAGAGATCAGGTGTAGGGCAGGCGCCGGCGGAGATTAACGGTGGTAATGGAATCGAGGAGTATGCGGCGGATGATGATGAGTTGAGAGATAATGGAGTGGAGTATGAATCGTCGTCGAGAGGGAGCCGATTCAATTTGATCCGGAACGCGGTAGGACTGGCGTCGACTCGCCGGACGTCTAGCCGACAGACATTCATCGACGGCTTGAGAGATCTCTCGCGTGGTCGCGTCATTCTTCCCGATAACAGGTCAGTACATGCATACATTTCTCCCCCGGTGATTATTTGTATTGCAATCTCAACTAGATCATCTTTGATCTTATCATCAAATGCACCAGTATTGCTTCGCAACCAATCCAGTACTAAATACAATATGATGAAAAATTATAAAACTATATGGTTAGATAATAAAGTGAAAAATTATAAAATTATATTGTTAGGTAATACAATGTATTGCTTTAGATTCTAAAACAAGTTATCGTGAAATTAAATGAGTTATTCAGCATTTTTACTTTATTAGATGGATAATGATTACTCACTTGCTGCTTGACACGTGAAGATTTGGTGTATCCAGTAAAATTTTTTATTATTGATAACTGAAATCATTTTTGAGCCATAAGTCAGGACTGATGTTGAGCGTGATTCCCGCCAACGGCTTCATAGGCAGGTAACAGCTGGGCCTAGAGCGCTTTCACAAATTTGACAATTTCATGATATTTTAAATGAAGAAGGCTATCTTATCTCTACAAATCTTTCTTAGTCTAGAAAAAATAAATTTCACATTCACATTATTTAATTTGTAAATCTTTACTATTCACACTACAATCTACAAATTCAATTAACTTTTAAAAGTAGATCTCAATATATTAAAATAATATTATTAATTTATATTAATTACATTTAAATATTAAAAACTAAAAACTAAAAAAACAATTTTTTTTTATAAGAGAAGTACAAAAGCTGCCGCAAAGCTACGACGCGGCAGCTTTTGTACAGGATTTACAAATTTGTAGCAAATTCAAATTTGCAAATCCTATTAACAAAAAAATATATATATAAATGATGTGACAAATGCCACATCATCTTACAAAATGGGTAAATTGACTCGGATAATGTTAGTTTAATACTACATTTATTTCTATTTTTTTACTTAATTTTTTACTCTCTGGTGAAGTGTCATGGTATGATTAATTAAAAAACAAATAAAGAGAATCATTATTTTTATTTATTCACTTATAGGAATATACCCAGCTCTACCTTGTACTGTAACCTAGTTGGATCAGTATCGGATTTCGATGTCGAGAGGAATCATTTCCAACTCGGGCCGACTAGGAACCACGTGGCCTGACCACCTTGCAGAGAACCGACTAGGGCTTGGTTAGTAGCCATATTTCCTAGATCTTGAAACCTTCCCAATCATCTTGGGTCATGACGACTTGGGAAGCCCGACCCCGGCCACTTAGGAGATTAGGTAACAACTCTTCTAGCCTAGCAAAACAAAGGTAAAAAGCAAAGGCGTCAGGAATCTTCGGACATACGTAAGAATCAACAAAGGCCTTCTGTTTGTCTCTCTGCATGAGCCATAGTGTCCCACATGCCGAGCTTCCGGCATGTGTTCCCCAGCTCCTTATTGTGAGGAGGGGCTTTTTGGCATTGAATATCTTTGCATCCTAAGGTTGAGACCCTCTAACGCGCAGTTAAGTAACCCGAGCATTATTACTTAAATCAACAAGCAAACTGAGAAAGGATCTTTATACGATTTGACCCGAATATCTAGCATATTCGTAGGAATTACCGCTACATTATTCACTTTTCTTTACTAAATAATTTTTTTACACATAATGGGAGTTATACTTCATGAATTGAAATACATCTATCATTTTCCTTTTTAAATTTCATTAACCTGGTCCCGTTGCTCGTCGGTGACTAACTACTACTATATCTACTGCGGGTCGTTGTTAGCATGCAGTTGATCACTCTCTGTAAAGGTTAAGGCCAATGTATAAATGTCTAATATTGATAACAAATTAACAATTATAATTGAAAAGTTAATAGGATTTGATACGAGCTATTAATAGACCATCATTTTCTTTTAGTTGCATGCATTAAATGAGTAAATGACAAGAACTACAAGTCCGGCCACCCCTATGTATGAGGAGATAACATTTCATAAGTTTTTAATTTCTTCTTTATATCTGCATAGAGCCGAAGATATAATTATATTTTTGAATGGTAGGAGCCATCTCAGCCAAGTTGATTGATAATTAATTTGATAACTATTGTATAAAATTTTAAGTTTGACTCTAGATGAGAATTATCTATTGGCTATTCATTATAATGTTTTTTTTTATTCTCAACTTTTAATTTTATCTAATCTAATAATTTCTTTAAAGAAGAAATGCACTTTTGTTTCTAAGTTATTTTAAGGTAATCGTAGGATTGTCGTGCTCACTTATTGTTTCTAAATTATAATCAACGTTGTAAACTTCATCTTTTTTTTTTTTTTCCTAACAAGTCATGCCCATTTCTTGTCCCTAAGCTATAATTGGCGTTGCAAATTTCGTCCATCATATTTTGTTAAAAAAATATGAATTTGCAACGTCAATTATAGCTTAGGGGCCATGAATAAGCCCTACAATTATCCTATATTTTAGGAACTAAAAATGCAAATTTTCCTATTCTTAATTTATCAAATTTATAGTCCGGGAATGATATTTCAATTATTTACTCCACAAGTATTTATATTACTAACTCCTAAGACCTACCTTTCCCGCAAAATGGAAGATGCATGTAGTGAAGTGCAAGAGATGACACACTTGAAATAAATTGTAATAGGTTTCGTCGAGCATGGGAGAAGTTCATCCTAGTGTGGGCAATGTACTCGTCATTCTTTACACCAATGGAGTTTGGGTTCTTCAGAGGATTGCCGAGGAAGCTCTTATTCTTGGACATTTGCGGTCAGATAGCTTTCCTGGTTGACATTATCTTGCATTTTTTTGTTGCATATAGAGATAGTCAAACGTATCGGATGGTCTTCAAGCGTACACCTATCGCCCTCCGGTACGTCAGTCCTCATTTTCGTGCAATTTCAATTCCCTCCTGCAATATATATTGCACAAGCTAGCTAAACTAATTAAACCAACCAAGATCAATTAAGCATTTTTATGTTTTTGAGTGTTGTAGGTATCTGAAGTCTTATTTTATCATTGATCTTCTCAGTTGCATGCCTTGGGATATCATCTATAAGGTATTATCCCTTGTTCCACAATACATATACGTCTCTAGCCACATTTTTCTGTTTAAACTGTAACATTAAAATGTTCATCACGTTTGAATTATATATTAATTATCAGGCTTCAGGAAGGAAAGAGGAATTGAGGTATCTTCTTTGGATTCGGTTGAGCCGGGTGCGCATAGTCGATAATTTCTTCCAGAAGCTAGAAAAAGATATTCGGATCAATTATCTGTTTACAAGGATAGTAAAACTCATTGCAGTAGAAATCTATTGCACCCATACAGCAGCCTGCATCTTTTACTACTTGGCCACTACTCTGCCTGAAGACAGAGAAGGCTACACATGGATTGGGAGTTTGAAATTGGGTGACTTTAGCTACTCAAACTTCAGAGAGATTGACATCTGGAAACGCTACACAACTTCTATGTACTTTGCCGTTGTCACCATGGCAACAGTTGGTAATCCATTTATCTCAAAACCTTAACATACTTCAATTTCTTTGCAAATGCTCTTTCTTAATATAATGCAAACTGTTAATAAGAGGATTTTTTTATTTTTTTTATCATCACTTGATGTGTCCTGTGTAAAGGCTTTAACCATATACCTCAGAAATCACATCATGTATCAACAGGCACATGGCTAGCGTAGTTGGTGGATTAGTATGTCTCTTGGAACACATGCCCATTTTGAGGATCTTTAGACTTTATATTGTTATTTTCATTCCTCATTCGGATGAGAACTTATATTCTATGGATAAGCGAACTCTAAAAATTGTTCTGGATATCCGATCTGTAGGAAGTTGAGCACTGACATGGACTTGTAACTCATGAACTGTGGTTGGCATTCCTCAAAGAGTCAAAGCTCATGGTTTTTCTCTTGTGTGTTTCCATGTCAATTGTCAACCTCTACTCTCTCCTTCCATTTTCCCTCTTTCCATCATCACAGTGATTTTCCCTCAGAGTAAGACTCTTTGGGCTGAGGTCCATTGAGTCACAATACTTACCATTTTTACTGGTTGGTTCAACTCAACACCAAACAGTTCCAAGTGGTGGAATTAGGTTGTTTGTCATTAAAAAAAAAGAAGGGAAAAGTGCACAAGCAGAACTTTGTTTTTCTCTTGTAGTTTGATGTGTATAATAGAGAAGGTTGAACTCTATAAATGAGGCTCCACATCCTTCGGGTTGGGGAAGGGGGAAGGAAGATGTGCTCAATCTTACTATTATAATGTAAGATATCAGTCATGCTTTAATTATCTAGTTACATGTAATTGATGATACCATTTTTGGGGGGTGTTTGCAGGATATGGAGACATACATGCAGTCAATCTTAGAGAAATGATATTTGTCATGATTTATGTCTCCTTTGACATGGTTCTTGGTGCCTATCTTATTGGTAATATGACGGCACTAATTGTAAAAGGATCAAAGACTGTAAGATACAGGGATAAGATGACAGATCTAATAAAGTTTGTGAACAGAAACAAACTTGGAAGGGATATCCGTAGTCAAATTAAAAGTCACTTGCGTTTACAGTATGAAAGTAGTTACACTGATGCAGCTGTTCTCCAGGATATCCCTGTCTCCATACGTGCCAAGGTAATGAGATAGAAACAATCTTCATGTAACTTGTTTGTTATTTCTTTGCTCTTATTGGCATGGAAGTTCCTAGTCAATATATCATTCTTTCACAGATTATGCTCACATCCACCATCAGTATTGTATAATGGATATTTATCACTTCTGCAGATTTCACAGTCTCTATACCAGTCTTATATTGAAAATATCCCTCTTTTGAAAGGGTGCTCCTCAGAGTTAATCAATCAGATTGTAAGTCATTTATTCTTTATTAAAAAAAATTATTCCATTTTGAATTCAGACATTCAGTTTACTACTTTACTATTGAATTAAAATAACTGTTTACTATTATTATTTCTAAAGTATCGTTTTCTGATATATTTATAAATCTTGGGCTCTTGTTTTACTTGCTACAGCATAAGCATTTTCTATCCATTCTTTTGTTGTCTTCTCTATTTCCTTAGCTAGTTTAAACTCTAAATTGCATGAACCAAACAGAACAAGAAGAATGAGATGTTACTTGTGCAGTTGTGTTTGGCATGAACTATATAATTATTACGTCCATAATGAAATTGTTACAGTACTTTTAAGACAAAGATTTACATTGAAATTGTTATTTTTGTTATATAGGCAATTAAAGTCCATGAAGAATTTTTCCTTCCAGGAGAAGTGATTATGGAACAGGGAAACGTAATAGACCAACTTTATTTCGTCTGCCATGGTTTGTTGGTAAAATGCTTCACCCTCTATGTCTCTTAACACCCACTCTACATTATTATCTTCTTCTTTCTAGTGTACTGTGTATTATGATTCTTTTTACTAGTACCATAACTGTTTATCCTGTAATAGTACACAGTTTTTAGTGTTTGGATATTGATAGTGGCTTTGAGGTTTTTTCTTTGTGTTGAAAAAGTCCTTACAGGGGATAACATAAAAATTTGTCTGTCTCTATTTGACTAAAATGCTTTGGGTACTGGTTAAACTTGTCATCTTTTGGTTCTCTATATGACTCACGATTCAAACTTCTTAGAGTGGTTAGGTAATAAAAATTGTAATTTTTAATACAGGAGGAAGTTGGCATTGAGAAAGATGGATCAGAAGAGACAGTGGCCAGTCTAGAGCCCAATAGCTCATTTGGTGAAGTTTCCATTCTTTGCAACATCCCCCAACCATATACAGTTCGTGTTCGTGAACTATGCAGACTCTTACGGATTGATAAACAGTCATTCTCCAATATTCTTGACATTTTTTTTCATGATGGCAGAAGAATCTTGAATAACTTGTTAGAGGTAATGTTGTTACCTGCTTTTGATCTTTTGTTCAGTTGCACAATTCAACCAGCAGTACTTACAAATATTTGGCAACTTAGTTCTAAGTATCTGTTCGCTATTTTTCATTTATGAACTTATGCTGCAAACATCCAGTACCTAAAAGACATTTGGATCTCAGGGAAAGGAGTCTAATACTCGCATTAAACAATTGGAATCTGATGTCTCATTTCATATTGGGAAGCAAGAGGCGGAACTTGCTTTGAAAGTCAATAACACAGCTTTTCATGGTGATCTGCATCAGCTTAAAAGTCTCATTAGAGCTGGAGCTGACCCCAACAACAAAGATTATGATGGAAGATCCCCCCTGGTATGAGTTTAGCCAACACATTATAAGAATAAGATTGAAGTTTTTCCTAAACAGATTATTGAAATGAGCTATTTCACTTAATAAGATGGTTTTCCCAGCATCTTGCTGCATCTACAGGGTATGAAGCTATTGCTCTTTACCTTATCCAACAAGGTGTTGATCTTAATGCACCAGGTACATTTCTTGAGTGTTAACTGTGGTTCAATTGGAGGAAGCTTGGTTTTGTATTACACCGAAGAATTTACAGTATGTAATATTTCATGAACAGATAACTTTGGGAATACACCTTTACTTGAAGCCATCAAGAATGGACATGACCGTGTTGCTTCAGTGCTTGTTAAAGAAGGTGCGAGTTTGAAGATTGAGAATGCGGGTAGCTTCTTATGTGAGATTGTTGTTAGGGGGGATTCTGATATTTTACGAAGGCTATTATCCTATGGTGTTGATCCAAACTCCAAAGACTATGATCACCGGACGCCTCTTCATGTAGCTGCTTCTCAGGGTTTATATTCAATGGCAAAGCTGCTTCTAGGAGCTGGTGCTTCTGTTTTCTCAAAGGACAGGTAGGTGCCATTCAATTCATTCTTCAATATAATTCCACACTCAAATTACATCTGATCTCCACATCAGTATTATATTATATATACTCTTTGAAAATTTTGCCATAATTAGGATGATGCATGCATGCATGCTTGAGGAAGCTAAGCTGTAGCTTTGCCTTGAGTTCAAACATTATATTATATGTAATATGTATTATTTGGTGGTTACGTTACGTTGCAGATGGGGAAATACTCCAGTTGATGGAGCAAGAACAAGCGGGAACAAGCAGCTGATTGACCTTCTGGAAGAAGCAACATCTGCTAAACTCTCTGAATTTCCTGGATACTATGAAGATAGTGCAGGTATTTCTTATCAATATAAGTTAATTATGAAAAGAAAAAAGTCAAGATTAAATTCAAAATATTAATGACGGTCAATTATATTTGTTTTTCATTTTCACTTGTGATTAGAAAAAACACACCGAAGAAAATGCACAGTATTTCCTTTTCACCCATGGGAGCCAAAGGATGCTATGAGAAAGCATGGAGTTGTACTTTGGGTTCCGCAGAGTATTAAAGAGCTGGTAGAAATAGCATCAACGCAGCTTCAACTTACTTCTGCCTCATGTATACTAACAGAAGATGGAGGTAAAATTCTAGATACAGATATGATTTCTGATGGACAAAAGCTGTATTTGATCACCACTGAAACACAATGAAATTTCATTCCCCCGTCCCTGTAAATAGGTTATCCTTAGCATGTAAGCTATTATGTTGTTACACGTACACATTGAGTGCAAATAAACAAAAATGGTTAGACCTCATAGTTCCTAGTTGCCAGAGGGGGAAACTTATTCTTTTTTGGTTAATATTCACAAGTTTATATCAATAATATAGTTTTATACATGTTTGATTTTATATATGCTTTTCAATAGTTTTTGCATTTGTATTGTTGGCTTGGATTGGTATTTCTCTTTAACGCAATTAAAAGTGTTTTGAATTGTGTAAAATAAATATATAACTTATTAATTAGTTGTGGTCACGACTCACGAATCAATTCAAAATTAAACTAGCTATGAACTCGGCTAGAACTAGCATGCCTTAAGTTTATAAAATTTCAAGTCTGGCTCAGAGTTAGATGAGGACTTATAAGACTGGTCTTGAATTTATAACTTTTTAGTTTATGAAATGATTGTATCTACTACCTTCTTTGTCACATTTTACATGTCATGTTTACAATCCATTGATTAAATAAATTATTTTTTCTTTGCTTAATATATATATATATATATATATATATATATATATATATTTTGTATTTTATAGTAGCTTTATATACCCTGTGTATAAATTTTATATACTAATATTAACTTCTTTTTTTGAAATAATATACTAATATTAAACTAAATATTATGAAAATTTAAATTCAAAATAACTTTAGTCAAACCTGGTTAATTAAGCTATACACATAAAATGAGAGAAAGGGAGTTATTTTATTAGGAGGGAAGATGCTTTTAAATAAATTTTTAGCTTATTAGTGTAATTTTAAAATTTTAAATATATGAAAGTTAATAAATCTGAATTGATTAAATAAGATTAAAGAGGAGTGAAGAAGAGAAGTCCGAAAAATAAAATTGAAAAAGAAAAGAGAAAAGTAAGTTGAAATGAAAGAAAGGAGTTAAAAAAAAAATAAAAAAGAAAAAAAAAAAGGAAAGAAATATTGATAATATGCCAAATCCAAACTTGTTCATGTCATTCAGTTTCAAGTCGCCACATCTCGGAGAATCCCAACAGGCAGTCAATGGTGCAGTCAATGATTCAACAGTCAAACCGTCCCTGCCCATTATGCCCCTAGTTCAAATTTCCGATTACTATGACGCAAAGGGTTATTTCCGTCAAAACGAACTCAAAACCTCCAGGTCGAGCGCCAAATAGCAGCAGCCACCCACCATTTTGAAACTTAAGTCAACATAACGAACTCTGAAACTGAACCCATTTACGAATTACGATCGTCTTCGTTTTTCTGCATGCAAAGATTTTGAGAACTGTAAAATCTTGAATCCCTTAATCGGAAGCTGGAAAAATGTCGCCACCGATTCTAGAAGCTTTCAAGAAGAGGAAGAAAACTCCCAAGTTCTTCGGCCTCCACAGTTTTGCAGAGGCGGGGTACCCCATTTTCCCCACCGGCCCATTTGTCGACAACATCCGATTCTTCCTTCAAGAATGCGCCGAGCTTGAGGATTACGAAGTTGAAAGAATGCCCATCTGGATTACATTTCTGGTCCATGAAAGCAGGGGTTTTGCAGCTCCTCTCTACACCATTGAAGAGACCGTCAATCGCTCGTCCCACCAAGTCTGCAACCACTGCCGATATGCCGGTAAGGCCCAGTCCTTATATTCTTCAATTTCGTTTCCCTTTTGTTGATTGCTGAAATTGGTTTTGGGAATTGAGGTTTTAGCTTCATTGTATTTTGTTTGTTCTAGGGTTAATGGGGATATGGGAACTGTATTTCAGGTTGGAGCCAACATTTAGTGTCGAAAAGGAAGTATCATTTTATAATTCCTATCGATGATGAATGGAATCAGCCGCTGACTGAAGGTGTTCTGGATCTTCAAACCCATCTCCTTCACGGGATGATCCACTGTAATGGGTTTGGCCATTTGCTCTGCGTTAATGGAATAGAAGGCGGGTCAAAATTCCTGTGTGGTAGAGAAATAATGGACTTATGGGATCGTATCTGTACTAATCTTCAAGCTCGGTATGAAAAAACTTCCTTCAATTATAGTTATGAAACGATTAATTAGTATTTGAATTTGATATATTGAATTGTTCTTATTGGGTTCCAGCAACATTTCTGTTGAGGATCTGTCTAAGAAACACTCGATGGATCTGAGGCTACTCTACGGTGTTGCATACGGTCACTCGTGGTTCGGGAGATGGGGATACAGATTTGGGCGTGGATGTTTCGGAGTGATGGAGCATGATTATGAAAGAGCAATACAAACCCTGAGCTCCTTAGAGCTTGATCATGTTGTTGATGATTTCAATCTCTCCAGAAATGGTGTTGAGATTAGGCAAATAATTTTATCTTACAGAAACCTCAGTCGAACTCAGCTGTCCACTCTTCGGGATCTATTCAGATTCATGCTCTCTCTCAAGTCAAAAGCTCCAGCCCTTCCAACAGTAAGACCGTGTTCTTCAAAGCGCTTGATCAGGACCACTATTCCGAGTAAGCCTTTGGGGAAGGACCGATCAGGTAGGTGCAGAAAGTTTGTGAATCTCGCGGCATGTATGGATAGCAGATGGCCGTTGAGAAGGCTGGAATTCACAGCTAATGTGATTGTCGATGCATTGAAAGAGAAGAAACAAGAGAATAATAAATCGGGCAGTTATGGGATGACTAGGCAAGAGGTACGAGATGCTGCACGTGTCCACATTGGGGATACCGGGCTGATTGATCATGTTCTCAAGTCAATGAATAATGTGATTGTTGGTAGCTATGTTGTGCACCGTGCTGTGAATAGAGCCACGAGGGTGCTGGAGTACACGCTCCAAGAACTCAAGAATCGCGATCAGACTGATCAGGAAAGAGTTCTAGTTCCTGAGCCGGATAAACCGGCTTCACTTACTGCAGTGCCTCCGGTTGATGTTTTTGGAGATGTTTTTTGTCTCTACTCTAACGTACTCTTGGGCTATAAAGAATCCGACGTTGTAAGCCTTGCTGCTCAAACTATTCTCGATACCAAGCATTTCGTGAAGGAATGGCCTTTCAGAGATGAGCTCGACGACTTGCTGAGATTCATTTGCATAGTAGTGCCAAGCTCAATTGACATGGAAACAGTACTGCCTAAGGGCATAATCCCGAAAGAGCACATTGTGGTTCCTCTGCATTCAACAATTGGCGATCTGAAACTAGCTATACAGGCTGCAATGAGGGACACTTACTGTGCCATGGAGGAATTTGTAGTGACAGACATCAAGGGGTTGGAGGGAGTCGGGGACGATGAAGTAATTTTTGGCATCGTTGAGTCCGGTACACAACTTTTCATGAAGGGTTTGGGGTTGGCTTTTGCGGGTGACCTGAAGTTTGAGGATAGAGCTCATAACTGGACAGTCAAGTGCAAGTGCGGGGCTCGAGATGATGACGGGGAGAGGATGATTTCGTGCGATGTATGCGAGATATGGCAACATACTCGGTGTGTTGGGATTAAGGACGATAAGGCTGTGCCACCATTGTTCGTGTGCGAGGTATGTTGTGGTAGACTCGCTCCAACAAGAACACTCGGTGGGTTTGAACTTGGTTGCCATGAAACTGCCCTCATTCCTTGGCAAGTTGAGGCTGATACTGCACTCTACTTCTGAATGTACGTTTTACTTGTATAGCTTTTTATTCTGCTATTGTTAGTCCTTTCTTTTTGTGGTCATCTGTTCTGTTCTGGACAATTGTGTAAAGCAAAAAGGATTCAAGAAAACAATTCAAGGATAATGTTTGTAATCATGCATATATGATAAACCAACTTCTTTTTCTGAAAATATGCCTCAGTTAGCTTTTGTTGGTAAATGACTGTTAGCTGATTGTGTTAATTAGAGGGTATAACTAAGTTGATAACATTAGCTGTTGTAAAAAAGTGTTAGCTGATAGCTGTTTGGTATAATTTCTTTTCTGAAAAAGTTGTTTGGAGTAGTTTTTTGAGTTTTAGCATTTTGAAATTGCAAAAAGCTAATTAACCAAACAATTATATTGATATTTTAACTAAATCAAACAATTAACAGTGGTCAAATAAGCCAAAATTGGCCTATAGACCAACTTTTTGGGACAATGTCACCAAGAATTGTTCAATGGCTTCTCCAACAGAGCTGAAAGGTACATTTCATTGAGCTCTGGGCCTCTATCCATCTTCCTGCCCACCACCCACTTCACCTTGCTGAATCCAATGCTCTCAATCAATGGCGTATAAACCTTCTCCAGCTGCTCCCCCACGCAGAAGAAATGGTCAAGCCAGAACAGCCCACCGGGGCGAAGAACCCGATAGATATCGAAGAACATGAAGTGCAGCAGCGTTGTGGGAATCCAGTTGCTGAGAACATGCATGGAGTGCACAATATCCAGCGTGTTGTCGAAGAAGGGAAGTCTCTGGGAAATGCTTAGATACAATGGTATAACCCCTCTTGATGCTATAAACGAATTGAAAGGACCATTGAGGTTCATGGAAGTTGTCACGATTGTAATGTTTCTGTCTCTCATTCTTACAGCAAATGTCGCCACTCCCCCTCCAATGTCGAGGCCTATTCTTATCGTGCCGGGTTTTTTCACTGCAAGAACTTCGTCAATGGAGAAATCCAGGCCGGCGCCGGCGCCGGAGCTCGCCCAGCGAGCTTTTTCGCGGCCGTTGAGATCAAAGCAGTCTTTACAATCGTCAAAGCCTTTCTGGGTTTTCATGCGATTGATGAGACATGAGTAGCTTTTACATTTATATGCGGTCCAGACGACGCTGGAATCGGATGGAGTGGTCCATAGGCTTTCCGGGAGAGGGTAAGGCTCGGCGTATTCCTTCGGCGCCGCCGGGCGGCATCGCCGGCGAGGGAGAGGCTCGCAGCCTTTGAGAAGAAGCTTCTGCGCTAGGAGCTCGTCGTCCGGGCAGGAGCCGTTGACTTGGTACGACATGAAGCGGCGAAGTTCGTCGGGAAAATCGGTGCACGGCCGGCCAACTGGGGGGTTGATGTTGTCGGAGTCGAAGTTTGTGTTGAACCCAAATGGAAGCTCCTGCGGAGACGTGAAAGCGAGGAACTCCGGCGGGAGGTCTGAATCTTCAGCCGGAGAGTCATCGGATTCTTGAACAGAGTTCGTAGGTGCTGGTAAAGCAGAGTTCTTCACTGCAGATTTGGGTGCAATAGTGCTTTGTTGATCATATAGATAACAAGAAGGATTAAAGGTGGTGGCAATGAAAAAGGTGAGAAGATTGGAGGAGAGAAGAAGGATGAGATAGAAAAAATTGCAGGAAAAGGACTTGTGTTTATGAGGAGAATCCATAAATCCCACTTGGATCAATAGCTTAAAGTTGAAGAAGATCAGATCTGCAGGCGTGCTGAAGTTGTTAGCCTATGTATATATATATATATATACATATATTATATTCCTTCCGGCCCATTTTATGTGTTGGTTCTCTCCGTTCCATATAAATATCAAGTAGGACAGATAAAATGGGACTGATGAAAATGTTATATAATTCACATATTCTATAATGATTATATATATATTTGTGTTGGTTCTCTCCGTTCCATATTTGTGATCAACTGGCACTAGATGCTACCTTTCTCCACCCCTACCATCTTAGTCCTAACATGTGTTATTAATTCGAGTTTAGACTTTTTACTTAAGCACACATATCAGTAAATCTTCGAATCTTACAATTATATTATAAACTAAACGGTATAGTTTTTAGAATGAATAATTTTATCATTTTGGGGTTGGTATGTGAAGAAAAGAAGTATCGTGATCTGTGGCATGGTTGAAATGTCAACAATGGGGGATGCTCGATGAAATCTGATCTGCATGAGAAGAGAATTGAATAATTTAATTATTCCAAGAAATGAGGTTTAGTCTGTTTTACATTAAATTAATCTAGTATGTATGTATGTATGTATTTGGCTTCAGATTTAAGGTTGACAAAATGTTTGGTACGCTGTCTTGAAGCGTGATGATGAAGAATACATATTTTGCGGGATGATCCATGTGATATGTGAATGTGAATTCCCAATTTTTCAATGCTCTTGGAATTGAAGTCGCATAGATCCCTGCAAGTTTTAGGATTCACGTTTTTTTTTTTTGTTTTTTTGTTTTTTTGTTTTTTTTTTTGTTTTTATTTTTAATACTTAAATGTTTTTTAATTAGGCCAGAATATATTGAACTTTATAAACTTGTCACATGGTCATAAGGAGGTAAATCGAACCTACTTAGTTTTAATTTTTTTTTCCTTTTATTTTTTGTACTAAATGAGTTGAATAATACAAAAGATTGCACTCTAATCTCGAGAGTTTCGCTATTCTTATGAAAATATAACTAACTTTTCTAATGAAAATTTGTGAGGTTTACAAACGATTTGTACGGGTAATTGTTTCAATAACACTTAAGTTGAATAATTTTCCTTTTTGGTACCATAGATTTCTTCGATTACACATTTTTGTACCTTCAAGTGCAGAATTTGATCTTCAAATGCACACTTTTGTGCCTTCAAGTACATGGTTTTGAGCTTTCAAATGAACATTTCGTATAGAATTTCTTTTAAAAGAGTCATTAATCATCCTTATCTGCATTTTCGCGCCTAATCCTAAACTTTTATATATATATATATATATATATATATATATATATATATATATATATATATATAGTGAAAGGTTCCCGTGTGGTTGTGCGGTTATTAATGTGCGTGAGATTTGTACTCAATGTGCGTGAGTGTTATGCCTAATGTGTCTGAGATTTGTACTTAATGTGCGTGAATGTGTAAAATGCAACAGAAAATACGCATCTAATCCTAAACCTATATATATATATATATATATAAACCTTATATATATATATACTCATGATTTTTTACAAAGTAGTATTTGTTCTATACTTTTTTAAACATTTTTAGCCCAAAAAATCTAAGCCCCATCATTAAATTCAAATTTATCCATTCACTTAAAATGGTAATTGAGATGTCATCATATTATATGTTAGTATGTTAGTTGGTACGGGGCATGAGTTTAATAATATGCATGCGATTTGAATAAAAGTTGCCTTAATCTCTTAAATTTGAGTGTATAAATTAGTAAACGGGCATTAGATTTGGGAAAATTTTCGTCTTATGGAATATAATATGATTGTGTATAAGGGTATATATTAGTAAATTTTATTATTGTGTAATAACTTGTAAATTATAGGTAAATTGAATTAGTCATTTATTATTATTATTATTATTATTATTATTATTATTATTATTATTATTATTATTATTATTATTATTATTATTATTATTATTAAAACTTGCCTAATTATTGAAGAACGTAAATATGTATCTCTATAAAAATGTTATTTTTTCAAAGTAAAATTAGCAAAATGCATACAAATTTGAAAATTTTATACATAATTTTACACGTACTAAATTGGTCTTGTTTAAATAACTATTAGTGGATTTTACTGATTCAAATATTTATAGTTCATGAATATTTAATCTAAAATTTAATAAGCATTCAAAAAAAAAAAATCTAAAATTTAATAAGAGGCAATTATGTTAGTCCTTAATGAAATGAAAATTATGTTGGTAGTATAGTTGTATTAAGTGTTTGTTCTTTATGTTATTTGTGTTGTGTTTTTTTTTTGCAATTTTTTTTTCTATTTTACTTTTTCTATTTTTTTTTTTACATTTATTCTAACATTAGTTCTTAACTAGAATTAAAAATATGTTAGTGATATTAGTGTATTAAATGTTTTTATTTGGTGTTCTTTGTATTGTACATTTATTTATTTATTATTTGTTTTTGAAACACTCATGCATGATTTCTTACTTTCTCAAACTTTTTCAGCACAAAGAATCAATGCCTTATTACCATTCACCAGAGTTTAATCTTGTGATCACCCATTTTGAATGTAATAGAGATGTCATCACACTACATAATAGTTGACTTGTATTGTACATTTATAATTTCTTACCAAGTTTACCTTCAATATTTTTTATTTTTTTTTCATTTTGTTAGTTTTACCAGCGCTATGTAAAATAGAGGCAATATAATTGCATACATATGTGTATATGTAGTTTCTATAAATATAATATAATTTAATAATAATTTTAATGAATGCATGAATAATGTGTATCTATTTTTATATGATTTTCTTATTTAAAAATTTAATTTTTAAAAATAAAATCTCACCCTTTTTTTAGAGAAAGAGTTTAGTTTTTCCACTACTGGAAATTATGGAATTTCCGACCACCTGAAAGTGTCTTAAATCAATTCAAAAGCAAAAAGTGGTCGGAAATAGCAACAAAAGTTTTTCCGAATACCAAAAGTAGTCGGAACAAGACTTTTGACTTGATTTAGGATCACATTCAGGTGGTCGGAAATTTCATAATTTCCAACCGTGTTCATTTGTATCTTATTTGATGTGTGGAACATATGCATCATTGATTTATTGTCAACAAAATATTTCAATTTCATTTATTATGATATCGATATAAAAATCTAATTATAATAGAATAAATAATAAGAAAAACTAATTGTATTTGTTAAAAGTTATTTTTTTTTTTGAAACACAATACCTACTATGTTCAATGTATTTTTAAAAAAATTATACTAGATTATAATATTTATGATCATCAAAAATTAAAATTTTATCTTCAAATATTTATAAGATTTATGTCTTTATTTCTTTATTTATTTTGATAATTTAATTTCACTATCTAGTTGGTGTTCATGGGACATTATTCAATCGTACAGACTACAGAGTGTAAATTTACAATTACTTAATAGTTGTATAAAATTACATTAACTTTTGCAAAAGTTGTAAATGTGAAAAATAATATATATATATATATATATATATATATTTTTTTTTTTTTTTCTTTTTTTTTTTTCATTTAATCATTGACATATTCTAAAACCGCATGCAGCATGCTTCTATTATACTCCATGTGTTAAAATAAAAGCCTGTTATGCCACAACGAGATGGCCCATATCCAATATGATTGAATACTATGTCCAGCCCACCTCTTTTGAAACCAATCGTTATGCCATGAAACCGTGTTCACCGTCCATGGTGAATAGAGTCCCAAACAGTAACGGTGCCTACGGGCATCGTTATCTTTCATCAATCTTTTTTTTTTTTTTAATTAACAGCGCGACTTTTTTTCTTCATATTCACATTTTGCGGTTTCACTTCCTCTTCGCGCAAGTTTCTTCAACATTCATAAATTATGAATGTGCAGACATGAATTTATGAATGTGCAGTTATGAAATTATGAATTTTCTGTTATGAGATTATGAATTTTCTGTTATGAGATTATGAATGTACAGAAAATTCATAATTACATAACTGTAAGTTCATAATCTCATAACAGAAAATTTATAATTTAATAAATGTTTTTCTTTTATGAGATTATGAATGTACAGAAAATTCATAATTACATAATTGTAAATTTATAATCTCATAACAAAAAATTCATAATTTAATAAATGTAAATTCATAATATGAACATAGAATGCAAAACGCCGTTAACATCAAATTAACTTATTTTATTTTATTTTTCGGTAAAAACGATGTCGTTTGGGACCATATTCACAAAGCATGGTGAACATGTTTTCACGGCATAATTTGCGTTTTGAAACTATTGTAAAAAAAGTTGCCAATTTATATCGTGCACCACGGCGCACATAGCTATGTGCGCCCAGGCACAAAACGTGCGCATTTCATGCTGACGTCACTCTGTCCGTCCGAACAGATCAAACTCCATTATGTGTATTCAGTTAAAAATTTATGTGTATTGTGTTATGAGTTTATGTGTATTCAGTTAAGTGTTTATGTGTATTATGTTAACCAAACCTCATTATGTGTATTCAGTTAACAGTTTATGTGTATTGTGTTATGAGTTTATGTGTATTCAGTTAAAAATTTATGTATATTATGTTAGCCAAACCCCATTACGTGTATACAGTTAAAAGTTTATGTGTATTATGTATTATGTTAGATTATGTGTATTCTGTTATGAGTTTATGTACATTCGAAACATAAGATTTTTTTAACAACTTAACAAAATGACGTCGTTTTGGGAGGCACGGGGCGCACAGTGCTATGTGCGCAGTGGTGCACGGTATAACGATTGGAAAAAGTTCATTATAATATATCTTCTAAAATATCAATCAACATTGTACCAATTTACAATACAACCTTATATGCTATTTGAGTTATATTAAATAATATTGTTGGAACAATTTAACCACAACACTTTGTAATGAGACATACTATGGGGGTTGTAATTGCACTAATATAACCATATACGCTATTTAAGCGTGTTGATGTAAATTAAACCGTTTATAACCCAACATCGGTTTCAGAGATAGGAGTAGACAATTCAAGTGTAATAATAAGGGGATTGTCCTTGGTAGCTCTGAGCTACTAGAGCATGTTGTACATTACATTTAGTATATTATCACCCCTTCTTAAGATTGTTTGTCTCATTATTGTGAGTGTCAACAAGAACATAAGGGAATTGTTACAAAATTCAAATATCCATAAGACATTGGTGGGATAGTTAGTTCTTTCAAGTGAGTACATTGATCAATTAATTTTCTAGATACTTAAATAAGAATGGCTTAAATTTTATGTACCGCATAATTGAGTCTCCTTGGACTGCCAATTTACCTCAAAGGTTAACCTTATGAGGAACTACTAGATAGTATGAGAACAATGTAATCAACTAATCATAGTACTTGGTGTAAATAGGTTGATGGATAGGGTACCAAGGCCTAGTCAGTCGACCACGGACTGGTCGGTCGACCCTTGTTCTTAGCGACTGGTCGGACCTTTGGGCCTTGGCTGTGTGGGCGATTCAAAGAGACTACATACCAGACTGTATAAATAAGGTGGGGAACATGAATGAAACGCAGATCAGTTCGGGCATGAGTCAATTATCTTGTAGTAATAGACACCTAAAATTTTCAATAATAATAATAATAATAATAATTTTCATTGGTATATACCAAAGAAGAGTATGATTGTATACATTTATGTACGGAATTGCCTAAGCTAAACACAACAAAATTGTTTTACTTTTCCGGTCCGTCTCCGATCATCGATCAGTATGACCTTTTCAAATACTTGAAGCCGGTGGACGAGTCCAAGCATTCAACTCTATCCTTGTAAAGATTCATCAGCTTCAACAACTCCGTCGCTCTCTCCTTCGCTTTCTCTCCGCACCCAACTTGCAGAACCACCAGAAGCTTCTGGAAAGCTCCCAATTCCAGTGCTTCAATGGCGGCCCTTTCATCTTCACCTTTGCACAGTTTCCATATTGCCGAGATGCACAGCTCCGTGCCCACTTCCGAAACCCTCATGATCTTCTTCACTAATAACGGCATCGTTAATGGATGACTGCAAGCCTTCTCTCTCCCTTCTTGGCTTGAACAGACGCCGTCTAACACCGCTAACGCCGTCTGGCAGACATTTTTGTCGGCGTCGACGAGGATTTCCAGGAGGACGGAGACCAGGCCGGCGTCCAGGAGCTTTGAAATGACCTTTTTGCCATTGGGTTGCGAGGTGATCATGTGGTACATGACGGTGAGGGAAGCCTTGGTGGTGGTTTTATCGGAAGGGCAGATCGGTACTTTCACTGCGTTGAACAAAGCCTGGGGGATTTCTTGGTTGGTTTCTAGGAGGGCGTTGGCGTAATTTTGGTCCAAATGGAGTAATTCTTTGAGGACTATTAGTGCGTTTTGAGTGGCGGATAAATCCTCGCCGTTCAAAAACCATGCCATGCAACGTAATGACGTTTTTGACCCTAGCTTCGACCTGCCTTCTTCTCCGACAACGGGGAACATCCATGTTAGTACGGACAGCAAATCCTTCAACAAATCCGCGTGTTTCGCGCCGGGAACTCCGGCGAAGAACTCGAAACACGCCGCCAAGGCTCCGCCGGCGCCGTTCTCTCTAAGGCATTTCTTGTTTCGCTCACTCTCTTTACCCCAAACCTTAATTCTCTCGAGCAACTCCGCGCACTTCGCGTCGTCCCCACGCTCCGCCGCGCCCTCCATCCTCGCGCAAACCTCGGAAACCTGGGAAGGGCTCACCGGAATCCTCGGCGTCGGGATCCTCTCGACGCCGTGAGACTTGTTCTCCACGCACCACCCTTGGATCATTTTCCTGATGGCGTGGTTGGGTATGAGATCACGCGCCGTCGTCAAACCCTGATTCGTCACCGGGCACGTCTTGCTCCCCGCCTCCAGCCACCGCTCGATGCTCTCCCGGTCGTACGTGATTCCGGTGGACAATGTCACCGGATCTTTCATCAAGTCCAGCGTTATAGGACAGATGAAATTGGTGGGAATTGTCAGCTCTCCCAGTGAACCCACCCCGGAAATCTTCTTTTTCCGGCCACCACGCCCGGCGGCTTTGCCAAACTTCTTCAAAAAAGTCATTTCTGATCTGTAACGTTCAGAAGACTCGAACTTTAAAGCTCTTAAACTCTGATCTGATCTTCGAGTTACAAAATTATTGGTATGTATGTTAGCTATAAGATGAGGTATATATGATGAATGGAATGGAATGGAAGGAGTAAATGTTTATATATATACCCTTTAACGTGGGTCAAAGGTAGGAATGGGAAACGTTCAAAATATTAAGGTTGTAGCAGTATTTGAACGTTGACCGTTGAACGTTTGAAAAGGGCAAGTCCAATTGTTCGTAGAGCTGGCGAGTATTTCATAAATTTAATTTTTTTTTAAAAAATATATATTATTTTATAGTTAATATTATTTTTAAATTAGAAAAAACCGAGTCGGATGACCGAGTCAGGGTCAGCCAGTCGGTGCCCGACTTGTCAATTGCTAGACATTTATACCACACTGCTTTGAAGATGTACGTTATTTAATTCTTTTTTGTGGTGCTTAGCTTTTTCTTTTACTCTCTATTCATTATTTATTTGCTCCCTATTCTCATATGTTTTTTATTTGTATATTTTTCTAATTCCAAAATAAAGAATGGAGAATGAAACAGTGGAAAAAAATGAAATAAACAGAGTCAAATATTATATATTGTATGCAAAAACCAATGTGGCACTTTGCTTTTTAATTGGCCAGCGGCCTCCTATAGTTAGGGTATACTCTTAACACGCAAATTATATTGTGGAAACGTGTTCATCATGTGCATGGTGAACACAGGGGTAGATCCATAATTTCTATACTGTAGATTCATAATTTTTTTTTTTTTTTTTGAAAACGTTGATTCATAATTTTATTTTTTCATTTGTTGTTACAGATATTATGAATCTATAGTACAGAAATTATGAATTTACAGTATAGAACTTATGAATCTACAGTAAAAAAATTATGAATCTACAGTATAGAAATTATGAATCTACAATATGATATAGAAATTATGAATCTACAATATAGAAATTATGGATTTACCCCTGTGTTCACCATGCGCATGGTGAACACGTTTCTACAGTATAACTATTGGCTCATAACACCTCATGGCCTAACAAAAAAAAAACATTATATGTTGTAAACATTATTTATGGTGACACTTTAAAAAGAAATAAATATATTTTATTCCCTTAATTAAAGTTATAAAACTTTAACACTTAACATACGCGAATTTCCCTATCTATTTATCACATATGTTTTTCTTTTCTCACTATTGTTTGGAATTGAGCCCTTCGGCATGCATTTTATTCTTCTACTCAAGAAATATATGCGTTAAAATTATTTTGCAGAACAAATAGTCAATACCCTACTATCGAGATCCAATTCTATGACGACCTTTCCTCATGAGAGTCACAAAAGTGTCATCTAAGCACAAGGTGCTGGGATGGACTACATTAAAATTATTAAAATTTAAATATATTGCAACATCAATCTTGTTTTATGGCTGCACTTGGAGAACTCAAAAATGTCATGACGCCAACTTCTTATCACACCAAATAAAAGAGGAGGGGTAAACCTAGCTAAGATGGTTAAGGATACAAATTTGTAATCATAAAATCACGAGTTTGAGTTGATCATCTATAGACAATTTAGGCTTATTTATCTTCTCGTAATCCTTTAGGATCACAAAGCAGAGTTATCCAATGTATATTCTCGGATAGTAGATATGAGTTTCCCTCGTCACTCAAAAAAAAAAAAAAAAAAGTAAAGGGGGAGAGAGGGTATAGAAATTAAAAAATAAAGCGATAGGGAGTTAAGTGTTAAAATTTGAAAATTTTAGGGGTCAAATTGAATTTAACTCTTTTTTGTAATGTCGCTGTGGAGTACGTGGGCAACATGTCTAGACTTCCACAAAAGCGTATGAGTAATATTTGTCCTTTTAGTAGGGTCTTCGTTAATTTTTATGGGAATGGAATGAGAACGGGTCAAGAGTACTACATTTATCATTATTATTTTTTTGAAAACCACATTCATCATTATTAATTTATTTATTTTTAACAACAATATTCCTTAAACTGGTAAAAAAAAAAAAAGGTGCAATATAATCTTAACCTTATTTACTAGGTTATTGTTGATTTATCATATTTTCTGTATGTTTCTTTTTTTTTTTTTTTTTTTTTTAAATGTCGTGATGATTTGAAGAATACATAAGCTTAAGATTTAGCACATTCACCACTACATTTGAATAAAAGTACGTATATATAAAAATTTAGTCAATATCAAATATGTCGTAACTTGCTGAATATGAAACATTGCGACTCAATTCCAATTTCTTTTACAAGTCGAAAGAGTGAATAAATTTTTTTTTTTTTTTTTTTTTTTTTTTTTTTTTAGTTTGGAGCTTAGGGCTCAATTGTAGTGTTCACTTCACTTATAGCACTTATTTAATTCCTAAATTTAAGCCACATCTAAAATATCATTATTTTGTTTTCACCCTTCACTCGTGATTTATGGAGTTTTTCAATATCTGCATATATCTTATCTAGTGTTGATATCGACATAGAATTATAAAATAACCAAAATAATTTGGTCAGATAAAACCATAAAGGTTAAAACTTGATATTATGTAAAGGAAACGTAGACCTTAGTTCTTATAGTTAACCAATGTAAGAAGAAACATGAGACTTAATTAGAGTCCCACACATATACTTTTATCATTCATGCCTACCCAGTTCAATTTGGGGAGCTTGTCGCTAGTCTTGGACTTGACTATGAAAGTAACTGATGCAATTCGAAGAGCACAACAGGTCCGGAGCTATTGTCGTTTCCTTGATGAGCTCATGGCAGGACGAAACCAGTGTGGCATATATGAGGATAAGGCTGATCCGCGAAGTATGAGGAGTCTTTAGACACCGCACAGACGTTGTGTGCTGCGACGCAGTGACATATGATTGGTTACATATGGGAGAGTTAGTGTCCAAGCTCTTCTACATAAGATGTAGTTTAGAGTTTTATTATTATTATTATTATTATTATTATTATTATTATTATTATTATTATTATTATTATAACAAAAAGCTAATTAATTACTATATCCTATTATATATGTAATAATTATTTTTAAAAAGTATATAATAGCTACTAAATAAAATTTGTATTTATTAATATTAACTAGTTCTTTTACGCGCTCTGCGCGAATTGAATAATGTCCAATGATTATTTTTAAATAAGTATTTCAAACTATATCAATGCAATATTATATCGGAGATGTTCATGTATAGGTAAATAAATATTGATTTTTTTTTATTTAAATCGATAATTTAAAGTATATAAATACAAGATAATATATAAGAGATTAATTATATTGTCACTAAAATAAATGTTTGTAACTTTGTAATAACGCTAGTCTAAATAATTAGTCTAAAAACGATAGTCTAAATAAATACTTCTTTTGGTTTAAATTTCTCTAATTCTTCTTAATTCTCTTTTGGGTAGCATTGTCATTGTCTTCATCTAAAATACATGTCCTCCTTTTTTTTTTTTTTTTTTTTTTTGGCAGTGTGTCTTGTGCAATTGAGTTACTGGTGGTAGCATGGATGGATTCATCGTGCAATGAGATCATGGCCTAGGAAGCTTTAGATTTGTCTTGTTGTGTATATGATGGGATCTTAGTTGTACTATTAACTCTTTATCTTACACAAGCACCTATTGATATTTGGTGGTGGTAGTTTTTCCCCTACATGATTCATGCGTTGTGAGATGGGTGTCGTATGTTATCATGTGAAAGTATTGAACAAAATATTAATATTTTTATATTTGTATAAAATACTTGGTGTGTGTGTGTGTGTGTGTGTATATATATAAAACATATTTTGTATTATAACTTTGATATTTAGTTACAAGATAATGTAAAAAGAAGACAATGAACAATGTAGTGAATATAATAAATTAATAAATTTGAAGGTAATGAATCCTTGAATTGTAGAAAATAAAGATAATATAACTAATGAAATTATATCTCTTTTTAAAATTTTATAATGAATAATTTTTTTTTTTAAAATAAAGGCATTATAGACATCTAATTCTAAATTAATTAAATGCATATATATGTATTATTTTTTGTTGTAGCTACTAATTTATTTAATTTAATAAGAGTAATAAAGTGTCGTACATACTTTTCATCAACAATAATGAAATCATTGATTTTTTAAAATTTACATTCGTTGTTGATACAAATTGTTTTGAGAGTTTGTGAATGACAATTGTTACAATTCCTGTGAGTAGAGGATGATAATAAATAATTCAAAATATATAGTTACAATAGATATTGTTATAATAATATAGTAAAAATTAACTTAGAAATTCTTTAGAAGTTTTCATGCATTGATAAAATTCTGATATGTAAACTTGTCCAGTTGGAGCCAATGAGATGTTAACATTGCCATTTTTTTTTGGAAAATGGTCCTACCATTTTAGAGTCTAGGTGTAATTGTATTTATTATCAACAACTTTGTAGTTAGGTCGCGCAGGTCTGACAAAGATGTAAGAACAATTTTTTCTGATAAAAAAAATAATAGTATAATATTTGTAAAGTAATGTACAATTGTACCATTATAAAAATACATACAAAAAATATTAATATCATAATGACCTAAATCATACGAATAATGCAAATGTATAATTGAAATATTAAGTTTTGTTCTGATCAAAATAATCAAAAGAAGATTAATTAAACGAAAAAAAAACTTAACCTAAATTTATTATTATTATTTTTAAGGCATAAAAATCAAATGATTTTTAAAGTTCATTATTTATAATCTTTGATTTTTTTTTTGGTGAGGATTTATAATCTTTGATGCTTAACTTTGAATGTTATGTATTTAATGAGACTAATTATTTGACCAAACTTTTTGTTAAATTTTATATTATATATATATATATATATATACTAGTTTTTTACGCGCATTGCGCGATTGGGATAATGCCCAATGCTTTTTTTTTTTTTTGAAATAAGTACTTTAAAGTATATTAAGGCAGGATTATATTGAAATTGTTCATGCATAGATAATTGAAGGTTGAATTTGCGTATTTAAATAGGTAATTCTTCTCCCAAAGGTTGATTCCCCAACCCTAAGGGCCCCCCACACTCCGACCCGACAGAGCCCCCCACACTCCGACCCGACAGAGCATTGTGGGAAGTTGTAAATCACGGTGACTCAATGGTTCAGCAGACAGGGCCAAATGCTGATACGCATAAGGAATCTGCCCACTTTTGACATAATTCCCGCACTACCGCTGCCGAGGTTCAAACCTTGGTCTCTTCTCCCAAATACTACCCACTAAACCATTGAGCTAAGCCCGTGCGGGTTAAATAGGTAATTCTAAGTTTACAAATGCAAGATAATATAGTCAAGATTGATTATAATTGTCAATAAAATAATTGTATAGGTATGGTTGAAACCAAATACGGGACATAAGGGAAAACAAATAAAAAGTAGGGCATAAAATATTAAATATATACTAATATTGTTTGAGGAGATTCCGACATTAGGATTTGTGGTTAAGTTCTATTAAGACTTTAATATTAGAATTAGATTAATGGTGTAGTTATAATTCTATATTAGACTTTAATATTAGAATTAGACTAACGGTGAATTAACGGAAAAGTTAAATGGATAATCATATAATTAAGGATAAATTATAAAATCTTAAAAGAAAAAAATTAAAACCTGAACAATATGAACCATTCATTTGATTTAAAAATTTGGCGGTCATTTTTTCTACCCAATGTTAATAATTAAATAAATTCGCTGGTCAAATCCGCAAGTATAATCCTCTAACGCTAACCGCTAACTGCTGATTGTCAAACAAGGACATTGCGATGTAGTTCTCACTTCAATTTGTTGTGTGATTTGAATACTATCTTTGTCACAAAATCTCTCAAGTAATTAATATGGTTGGCTTTATTAATTATATATTTTTTTAATTTTTCATGGTATTAATAAAATACTTGGTAAATAAATATATAGCATTATTTTGTATTATAACTTTGATATTTAATTAGAAAAATAGTGCACAAAAAAGATAATAGATAATGTAGTGAATATAATCAATTGATGAATTTAAATGTAAAAATTTTTACATTTTGAGAAAAATAAAGACAATATAACTAATGAAAATATTTCTTTTAATTAATTTATTGATAATTAATAATTTTTTTTCACTGAATAAAGACATTGTAAGGATAATGTAGTGAATATAATCAATTAATAAATTTGAATATAAAGAATTTTTATATTGAAGAAAAATAAAGACAATATAACTAATAAAATTATTTCTCTTATTTAATTTATTGATAATGAATAATTTTTTTTTTTTTTTGAATAAAGACTTTGTGGACACATAATTCTAAATTAAAAAAATGCATATGTATTATTTTTCGTTGTAACTACTAAATTATTATTTATATAATTTAATAAGAGTAAAATAGAGTACTAATTATGCCAACTTTGATTGGGATGAGGTTCGAACCTAAGACCTTTTTTTATTGAAATCAGTGAGTAAGTTAACGGTGAACTAACGGCAATTCTTAAAATTTTAACGGAATTAGTTACGGTGTGTGGGTATTTTAGGAAATTTTAGTGTAAAATTTAAATCTAATCAATCTTTTAATCAATCTGAGCCATACATTTGATTAAAATCTGTGACCGCCATTTTTCTACCCATTATAGGCCTAACTCTCTTGGGCTCTTATTAGTATAGTAGATCTTATTAGTATAATAGATAGTAGATATATATATATATATATATATATATATATATATATATATATATATATATATTTAATACACTTTAACATATTCGTAGTATATATGTTTAACAGTTATGTCAACTCTAATTGGGATGAGGTTCGAACCTAAGATTTTTCTTATAGAAATTAATTAGTAAGTTAAAAATAATAAATAGTTAACAGAATATTCCGTTACTAAAGTTTGTTTTAACGGAATTTAGGTTATTTAAGAGAAGAAAATAATATAATAGAGAGTAAATAAGAAAAATCATTTTTAAAAAATACTAAAATCAAAATAATATGAATCATTCATTTTAAAAAATAATGTCACCTACATTTTTTTATTTTCAATTAAGGGTCTAATCTTATTGGCTTTTATTAGAATTGTAGATGTAAATGTAGATAATTATTTTGTATATAGTTGGTGACATTTGTCAAAAATCAAAAGATCGACTTGTTTCTAAAACTATCAACCATAACTAAATTGTTAAAGGCAGATGCAAACCAGACAGCAGCTTTAGAAGACCACTTTTGGTAGTTAGTTATTTGGTGCTTAGCTAGCGATTGATTGTGTTAACAACCAATCTTGGAAACGATCTTCACATTTTTTTTTCGTCTCACACAACTTTATTTAGACTTTATTTCAATGACTAGTTTTTTACGCGCATTGTACGATTGGAGGGTAATGCCCAATGTATTTTTTTTTTTAAATAAATACTTTAAAGTATATGAAGGCAAGATTATATTGAAATTGTTCATGCATAGATAATTAAATGTTAAATTTGCGTATTTAAATAGACAATGTTAAGTTTACAAATGCAAGATAATATAGTCAAGATTGATTATAATTGTCAATAAAATAATTGTATAGGTTTGGTTGAAACCAAATACGAGACATAAGTGAGAGCAAATAAAAATTAGGACATAAAATATTAAATATATACTAATATTGAAGAGCTAACTGCTGATTGTCAAACAAGGACATTGTGAGATAGTTTCTCACTTCAATTTGTTGTGTAATTTGAATATTCTTTTTGTCAATAAATACCCCAAGTAGTTAATGTGATTGACTTAATTATATTTTTTATTTTTTTTTAAAATAATAATAATAATAATAATAATAATAATAATAATAATAATAATAATTATTATTATTATTATTATATACCCTTAGGTTATTTTACATATTAATCTTTTTTTTTTTGAATGATTTTACATATTAATCTAAATAACTAACTTTTTCAAATATGTTTTACCAACCATTGATATAATTCGCTGGTTAAATTCACTAATATAATCCGCTAACAGATGATTGTCAAACAAGGACACTGTGAGGTAGTCTCACTTCAATTTGTTGTGTGATTTGAATACTTTCTTTGTCAACAAATCCCTCAAGTAGTTAATATGATTGACTTTATTAATTATATTTTTTTATTTTTTTCATGATATTAATAAAATACTTGGTAAATAAATATATAGCATTATTTTGTATTATAACTTTGATATTTAATTAAAAATAGTGCACAAAAAAGATAATAGACAATGTAGTGAATATAATCAATTGATGAATTTGAATGTAAAGAATTTTTACATTGGAGAAATATAAAAACAATATAACTAATAAAATTATTTCTCTTAATTAATTTATTGATAATGAATAATTTTTTTTTAATAAAGACATTGTAGGGACAATGTAGCGAATATAATCAATTGGTGAATTTGAATGTAAAGAATTTTTATATTGGAGAAAAATAAAACTAATGAAATTATTTCTCTTATTTAATTTATTGATAATGAATAATTTTTTTTGAATAACAGCATTGTAGACACATAATTCTAAATTAAAGAAATGCATATTTATTATTTTTTGTTGTAGCTACTAAATTATTATTTTAATAATTTAATAAGAGTAAAATAGAGTACTAATTATGCCAACTTTGATTGGGATGGGGTTCAAACCTAAAACATTTCTTATTGAAATCAATGAGTACGTTAACGGTGAACTAACTGAAATTAACAGAAAAGATAATATTTAACGGAAAAGTTAACGGATAATCATATTCATTAAGGATAAATTAGGAAATCCTAAGGAAAAATTAATATCTGATCAATCTGAGCCATTCATTTGATTAAAAAATTTGACCGCCATTTTTTCTACCTATTATAGGCCTAACTCTTTTTTCTATCCATTATAGACCTAACTCTCTTGGGCTCTTATTAGTATAGTAGATATGTCTCAGTGCCAGGATACTGAATAGTCAAATAAAGAGTTTATTATTACTTCAAAAAAGTTATAACTCGTAGTGAATACCTACATTTATTTTCTTATATTGCATATCAGTCGACGTCGATAACATGATATGATACTGGAATCAACCCATTTTCCAAAAATATTATTTTAGTAGTAATATTTCGTAACAAAAAGTTATTTTAAATGCAAAGTCAAATTTGAAAGTAATAAACAAATTATTCAAGAAAATAAAAGAAAAAAATGATTGATTTGACTAATGTATAATAGCTAACAGAATAATGATTTTAGGAAAAGATTACGGGGCCAATTGACACTATGCCTCTAAACTTTTGAAAAACATTGAATTTGTACCCGATACAAACATCTCTTTACCATTCATTTTGGAGTAGTATATTAAGTATAAAGAAGAGTTAATTCTAGTGGAAGTCCATTGTCTTTGGTGGCAATTTTAAATTAAATCTAGACTATCATTTTTATCATCTAACACCCTAGATTATCATATTTTGGACACTTTTGGTCTTTCTGATGATTTTTCGGTGAAACCCTATTTTAGGCAAGGGTATTTTTGTCTTTTCAATTTATTATTATTATTATTTTTCCAATTACTTCCAGCGGATGTCTCATGTCTTTGGTGGCAATTCCAAATTTACTCCCGGACAATCGTTTTCGTCATTAACAATTCAAAATATCATATTTTGGACACTTTTGGTTATTTTGATGATTTTTTCCAGTGAAACCCTATTCAAGGCAAGAGCATTTTCGTCTCTTCATTTTCTATATATATATTTTTATTTTTCAGGTTTGTACACCGTTTTTTTTTTTCTCTTCAGTCGTGGATTGCACCTTGGTCCTAGTATTATTGTGGCATGATCATTTTTTGTCCTTTATCAACAAAACCATTTAAATGCCCTTAAATACAGGGCATTTCAGTCCTCAAATAATGATTTTTTAAATAAATAAATAAATAAATAAATAAATATATATATATATATATATATATATATATATATATATATATCGGGTCAATCCACTTTGTATTAAAAAACAGATAGGAATGTCCTAGTATTTTACGTCATTTCAAGGATCTTATTTATGGAAGACCAAAAATGGTTATACTAGAATAATAATAGAACCAAATTAAAGGTGGATGTTCTAATAAAAAAGGATTAAAAGTTGACTGCCACCTATAAATCTAGGACAAAATATGAAATTCTCATGGTAAAAACAATAGTTTGAAACTAAATTTAGAATCACTACCAAAGATAATGGTCCTCCACCGAAATTAACCATATAAAGAATTATCATGCCAATAAATAAATAAATAAATAAATAAATAAATAAATATATATATATATATATATATATATATATATATATATATATATTCCTGTAAATACAAACTTAAAGACAAATCTGGGACATTTATTTTTCCATTCTATGGTCTTAATTTGCTCTAATGGTTTGGATTTAATATATGGTACCAAGATATATTTTGCCTTTTACTTGTAAATTAGTCAACATTTAATACAAATTTTCATATTTGATTGAAGTATAAAGGTATTGAAATCGATATACTATGACAAAATATATCAATTTTTAAAGAAGTGTTTTGAATAAAATGAGTACATTTATTTAAGATCGATGTTATACTTAAAAGGGAACAGAAGTAAAATTAACTAAACTCTTTTTCATCAGTTTCTCACTATGATGTTTGAAACTTTGAATAATTATATAGACTAACACAAAATTTGATGTCATTGAGCTGGAAAACTTACCTAAAAAATCATGACCACACTAAAATATTCAAGCATGCTGCTTATACAGTTGCATTTTCTTTTCATACGATGTCAGATATGTGAAATTTAAGTTATTCCAATAGACTTTTGCATGCTAGTTACTATGTGTGTACCATTTTTCTTTGTTGGACAATATTAATATCATGAAGTACGTTGTTTTTGCCATTTTTTATTATATGAAATTGGTGTTATTCACATTATTGATTTGTGGCTATACAAGTTGTTAATTACTATAGTTAACTGCACCACTTTTGATCCTTCGAATAAAAAAATTAATTAAATTTCACTAAATTTTATTATATAACTTATCGATATACAACCTCTAAGTCATTGATTTAGTAAATGAGAAGTCTTACTTAAGACTTACTTTTAGCAATAGGATACATGTTCTATTTCTACCAGGAACTTTAGGAGTTTGAGTTTAACTAGGTTGAACTTATTACACACAAATGTATACAATTTGGTATTAACTACACAATTTGGCTATAGAACTCTTACCATATCTCCACCGATCTCCGATTTCCTCTCTTTAACTTATAGGTTGAACCGTTGAACACTTGAACCTTGATTTTTGGCTTGATTGCTTGAAATCCTTAAAGCCTTATCCTTGATTTGTGAGTTTTTTTTTTTAAAAAAATTTTTAATTTTTTTTTTAAATTTTTTTATTGAACAGTTAACTACTTGAAGTGTTGAATAATAAGTGCATTCATGTCCATGTTTTTCTCATATATAGACTTATTTTGAGTGATAAATATTTTGGTTTTATGCAAAAAATGTCTTAATTCCTTTGTTTATATCTTTAGGTGCCTAAATTGTTGATGAGTCGAAAACAATTTTGTGCTTTTTGGGGTATTTTGTATGCACTTGGAGTCAATAGGAGTCGAGAATAAGCTAAGAAGATGACTAAAATACTTTCAAGAGAGCTGAGCCAAAGAATGGTTTTTTCGATGGTGTTGATCAGTTGGGAAAACCAAGGCAAAAGTGGAGCAAAAGAGCAAGGCATTGCAATTATCGCACAACTTGTCCACTACTTAGTATTTTGACCATATCTCAACACAGGAATGTCCAAGTCAAGTTAATTTTACACCATTGGAAAGAAAACTCAAATGGATACAACTTTTATGAAGACCATTAAGCCTAATTGTGACGTTTAAATGGATAAAAACATCAAGTAATTCTGACAAAAATGCATAGGCGGATACATGGGCGCTTACACGCCCATGTCTAAGCCCGGGTACCACTGTTCTCCAAAGTGATTTTCTTATTGTTTTCCACATGGGCCCCTACACACTCGTGTCCCAACCTGTGTAGTATCCCCATGTTCACCATTTAAGCTTGTTTTAGGTCATTTTTACTCGGTTTTGACCCTTATTCGAACCCTAGTTGATTTCTTTCATTTCCTTTCATATTTTTATGTTGTATTAGGATTAGATTTAGGTTCCTAGACACTTAGGAAGCTTGTATTGAAGGACTTATATTTAGATTTCAAGACTTTATCTTCCATTTCAATAAATAAGTCCTATTTCCCTTTTATCTTTCATTTGCAATATTTATGATTTATACTTATGCTTTTGTGTTATTTATGCTTATGAATCATGGGTAGTTAGTTTATGGGCTTGAGTTAGGGTTGTATTATCTATTTACATGGTTTATTTGTGATTATTGCATAAAGAGTAGAAATGCCTAACCTAGTGTTCTTTGAGATTATAAAGGAATTGTGTTAGATTATTTGTAATGTTTTATTGTTCACATTCATTAGCATGTTTTAGAGGATTCTCTGTCTCAATGAGAGTTGGTTCAAGATTCTAAGTCCCTCCTTGCATAATCCCCATTCCCAACTATGGAAATGGCAAAAATAGGGGGATTTAGATGCTTGTTGTGCTTGAAGGACTTGGAAATTGGAATTGATACGTCAGGATCTTGTTTAGATGATCACGAGAGTGGTTTTTAGACTAGAATTCCTATGTGTATCTCCTCAATTCCCCGGTTATGTGTTTTCCCCTAATTCTATAGGTTTGCTTGCATCTAGTAGATTTTGCTCCCTAACCTAAGTTATGCATATTTCCTTTATTTTGTAATTATCTCTTGTTTATATGTGTTTGTTGTTACGTTATATCATGTTTATGGTCACTTAGCTTCTCACTTCTTTTCCAAACTTAGTGATTAGTTATTTGTTTTTGCATATTACGTGTCTTAACCCTCAATCCCCGAGGACGACATTGTACACACATACGCTCACTATCACATCTTTGCTACATCATTGAACATTAAATTCGCCATTTCTAGCCTTGGAGGCTGGAAAATTCAACCTTCAAGGCCAAAACTTCAGAAGTCGAACACTAGAAAATTTTCAGTCTTCAACATTGTTGTGTCGAATACTGGCTTAATTTTTAGACATGGCTTTGTTTCACAATTATTGCTAACATATATAGCTGAGATTTATGTATGAGAGTATATGCTTGCATGCTGTTATTTGTGTATCTTTATGAGAGTTATATATGATTGGTGATTTTGTCTTGCCATTATGCTAGTTTGCTTTTCATGACTCCACAATTGAGTGATGATTCTCTTGTCAGAAAACAATTATATTATCATGTACATTTTTATGATTTATTTACTTATTACGCCAATAGGGATCGGAACTTCTCCTTTCTCCTTGTTGGCTTCTATAAAGAGATCAATAAATCTTGCTTTGGGCATATATTGTAAATGTATTCTTCTTCTTTGATTAATTTTAGAATAAGAAGTTTATTTAGTTTTGTGGATTCGGTTGCTTTGTTGTTGTTGGGTTTAATGAAACATATACTGAGATTTGGTTTGAACCTATATAATTAGACAATGAAATGACTGCCAATTATGAAATTTTTGTGTTTTGAATGGAACATGGTGTAGTTTTCAGCTTATATGGTTTATTTTGAATGGATGTTTGCACTAAAAAAACTATGAAATGTTTAGAATTGGATTCCTTTTTTTTTTTTTTAAATGTTACTGGCCCTATTACATTGTAGTATCTGTTCATATACTTTCTCAACCTACTGAAACACAAAGAACCAATAACGCCTCCACTGAGGCTCGAACTCATAACGCCTCCACTGAGGCTCGAACTCATAATCTTCCAAATGGAAGTCCAACCCGGATACCATTAGAATTGGATTCCTTAATTGAATTAAATTGAACTTTTTCAACCTGAAACCGAACCACAATGTTAAAGCGAATTGTTTCATTTTTTTAAAAAAGAGCAAACCTAAACCAATAAAAAAAAAAAAATCACATTGGATATTGAAACGCCTACACCTAATATTGGATATGATAATTGGTCTAAACTAAAAGTTTAAAATATTCAGAATAATTTTATATATTGCATCTTCAAGAAAGTACTTGGAGTCAATTAAAATCTCCTGATATCATGCTGGCAAGAACGCCAACTTGCACAACTAACATAAATATTGGCTCAGTCATCACCTACAACAAATCCTTAAAAGGGACATTTCAAGATCTCAAGTAAATGGTCTTGTACGATGTTCTAACAACCTGCCTAGCCATTAGCCACCCAATTTTTATTTATTTATTTATTTTAGTAATAGTGACTCTATTACATTGTAGTATTTGTTCATATATATATTTTCTTAATTTTTATTTATTTATTTATATTTTATTATTATTATTATTATTATATTATTATTATTATTATTATTATTATTATTATTATTATTATTATTATTATTATTATTATTATTATTATTATTATTATTACTACAACACCCCTTAAAATTAAAAAAAAAAAAAAAAAAAAAAAAAAAAAGAGAATGAAAGACACTACTTTTTATTGAGACTATTGTAAATTTGTAATACAGTCTGTCCTTTTGAAGAATTGTGTAGATTAAATATTCTGATTTAACGTAAACCCTAAGCAACAGGAACTGTAATTATACAAGTCAACACTGGACAGGAAATTGTTTGAAAAATGGAATATGCCTTATTTTCACAAGACATGCGGCCACCGTAAGATTTTTTAAAATTTCCGAAGATTTTTGAAAGTTAATAATTAATGATTAGTTGCTAACGATTAGGTTAGGAGTTAGTTGTTAACTAATTATGTTAATTAGGTTGATCAGCTGATAATATTAATAGTTTATAGAAAAATATTTTATAAAATTAACAAATAACATGTGAAATTATTTTTGAGAACATAAATATATATTTTATAACAATAATTTATTACTTATATAATAATTACATATGAATAAAATTATTATTTTTAATAATAAAAATAACAATTAAATAAAATTTAATTCAAAATATCATTTTAACTATCTTTTATAAACACATTAATATTTAAAATAAAGTAAAATAATATGTTTTAAATAAAATGTTTTAGAAAATGAGGGGAACAATAAAGGAGCCTCCTGAACACCAATATGAATGAAGTTACTATTTACGTCAGAGAATTCTAAGAGTATAACTTGCAGGGATTCCTAGTATTAGGAAGATGTCATTGCATTCATTTTTTTTTAAAAGAAAATATCAGATTTGATTCATTCAATTTTTTTAAATGTAAGGTTGAGATTGATTCTTAGTTTTTTTCTGAATTTCCATATGATTTAATATCCTTCCTCTCTCTCTTGAACCTTTATGGGCAGTTGTAATTAATCATCATTTTTTTTATAAAATACTTTATTCTCATTTGAATCTTAATGTGAGATGGAGGAGAGAGGGTGTATGAAAGAGAAAAAAAAATTGATTTTGCATAAATTTGGTTTTTTGTGGGGCACTCTTGAAGGGAGAATGAAGAAAAAAAGAGACAAATTTATTTGTGTGATGCGCATTGTGGTGCGCGCGCCATATGGGTGCGTAATTATTTCTTTTCTTTTCTTTTCTTTTCTTTTTTTTTTTTTGATTGACAATCATTTTTTTTTTCTCACGCTTTTCTTTTCTTGTAATTTGACAAAATCTTCTTAAAAATTATACCTATTGGGCTTGCTCTTAAATGTGTCTTTATCCCTACAATACTCTTTCACTTTTAAAAGTAGGCCATACTTGATTACTTTCACATCATCAAATTTGTAATTCCTTCATTAGTTTTTCAACATTCCTGCAATATTCTCACTTTAAAAAAACACTCCCACTTTCAATAAATAAATAAATGAATATAATAATAAAAGTATTAAAAAAAAAAAGGAAAGTTGTTGCCATTTAGGATTTTATTACTATTATTATTTTTTTTGTGTCATTTTCAAAAGAAAGCTTACAAGACATGTAAGTAAAGAAAAAAAAATTATTTTACACAAAAGCATGTCATGTCCTCATCTGGTATCAGCAAGTTACGATCACCTCTTTCTCTAATGGCAACGCTCGGTTCTGATGATGGCTCTGTCGGCAATTCGTCCGAACGGACTGTCTCCGAGGCTGCTCTTGCGGCTCCGTTGCATTCGGGTGTCTCGTTCTCTTCCGCGCATCATTTTGTTTCAATCAAATTGGCGTCTCGGAACTACCTTTTTTTACGAACTCAGCTTCTGCCCTTTCTTGATGGTCAAGGGTTATTAGGTTTTGTTGACGGGAGTACGTCGTGTCCATCGGGTGGAGTCGCCGGTTGTCCCGGCTGATGCCGGAGCGATCACTGCAGTTTCTGTCTCTCCAACTGCTGTTGCTTGTGCCGCTTGGTTTCGTCAGGACAAGGTTGTACTTTATCTCCTTATTTCCTCCCTATCTGAGGAGATGATGCACCTAGCAGTTGGTTGGACGTCTTCCCGGTAGCTCTGGTTTTCGATCGAACAGAATCTTGGATCGACGACTCGGACTCGCGCTCTTGGCCTAGTTGGTGAGTTGCAAGCATTGCGGCAAGGCGATGCCTCTATTCTTGACTATCTTGGTCGTGCGCAGGTTCTCATCGAAGACTTAGCGCTGGCTAGTCGTCCGATTACTCTCGAGGACCAGAACATGTATATTTTCCGTGGCCCCCGGTTTGAATACCGACCTCTGGTGGCGTCGTTGGAAAGAGGAGGTTCGGTGTCGTTGAGCGAGCTGTCGGACTTTCTGGTTTCTCAGGCATTCATATGTGCCAACGATGGTGCTGGGGTTGTTGTTCCTCCGGTGGCTATGGCGGCTCAGCGAGGCGGTCGCTTTGGAGGGCAGCGTGGCAGTAATAATCACAATCGTCGTGGAAAGGGTCACAGCTGTGGTTGAGGAGGCGGTGCCCAGTGTCAGATCTGTGGTGTCAATGGTCACTCCACTGCCTCCTACTTTCTGCGATATGACGGTGCCCCTGGGCCTCGGGCTAATGTCGCACATTCAGTGGATGATGCGACTTCCATTGGTGCCAAATAGTGGTTTCCAACATTGGTGCGTCTAATCATGCCACCTCGGTCCCATCGCTGATGACTTCTGCCGCTTCATATGCTGGTTCGGACACTCTTCGTGTCAGTGACGGTAAATGCTTAACTACTGCTAGTACTGGGTCTACTTCGGTAGCTTCTCCTACTAAATTGTTTCGGTTGTCTGATGTTCTTTATGTTCCTGGGTTATTTGCGTCTTTGTTGTCTGTTCAGCGTTTTGCTAGGGACAATAATGCTTATTTTGAGTTTCACCCTGAACGTTTCTTTGTGAAGGATCGTTTAACCAAGGAGGTCCTCTATAAGGGTCATGCGTCCGGGGGTCTCTATTCTTGGCCTATGTCTCGCCAGAGTCATGCTGCGCTAGTGGCCTCTCGTGCTTTTTCGTCCGTTTGGCATGGTCGGCTGGGTCACCCGCATTCTCATGTTCTTCGTCAGATTTTAAATGCTTGTTCGCTTAATTCTAGTATTAGTGATAGTTCTATTTTGTGTCGTGCATGTATGTTGGGTAAATCCTCTCGGTTTTCCCTTCCCCGTGGTGAGACTACTACTACTCGTGTCTTAGAGCTTGTTTATACTGATATGTGGGGCCCAGCGCCATTACTTTCTGTTAATGGATTTCGCTATTTTGTGTTATTTGTCGATGACTATACTCGTTTTATTTGATTCTATCCCATGAGTGCCAAAACAGACTTGTATGTCATATTTGATCAGTTTCGGTCACTTGTTGAATGTTCATTTGGACAAAAGATTATTTCTGTTCAGTCTGATTTAGGGGGAGAGTACAAGCATTTACATAACACGTTTGTCTCTCTCGGTATCAATCATAGGCAATCGTGTGCTTATACTCACGAGCAAAATGGTCAGGTAGAGCGTAGACATCGTCATGTTGTGGAAACTGATCTGGCCTTACTGGCTCAGGCTTCGGTTCCGCAACGCTTTTGAGATTATGCGTTTGAGACTGCGGTCTATCTCATCAATAAAATGCCTACCCGTGTCCAAAATAATGAAAGCCCTCACTTTCGTTTGCATCGGTCTCCTCCTTCCTATTCTTTCTTGGTTTCGGTCGATTTTTCTCCATAAAAAACTGATGTTTCGTTATTTATCTATACACGTGATTCTGTTTGCCTGTACCTCCTTGTGTATGTGGATGGCATTCTGGTCATGGGTTCTGATGGTTCTCGTGTTACGCGTTTTCTTGCGGAGTTGGCATCTGAATTTAAGATTCGTGACATGGGGGTTCCGTCTTTCTTTATTGGCATAGAAAAGGTCCCGTGGAATGATGGCTTGCTTCTGTGTCAGCGACGCTATATGCAGGATATTCTGAAACGTGCAAATATGGTTGACTATAAGCCTCTAGTTACTCCGGTTTCTCTTACTCGGCCCTCTACGGATGTTCCGACTCCTTATGCGGATCCCACGCAATATCGGAGTCTTGCTGGGGTGCTGCAGTATCTTACCGTTACGAGACCGGATCTCTCCTATGCGGTGAATAGGCTTTGTCAGCACATGCACTCTCCCACCACTGAACACTAGGCCATGCTCAAACGCGTTTTGCGTTATATTAAAGGGACTATTCACTTCGATTTGCATATCCGTAAGATTTCTTCAGTTGCGGTTCATGGATTCTCAGATTCGGACTGGACTGGCGATCCGGATGATAGGAAGTCCACTTGCGGGTTTGCGGGTTTTCTTGGCAACAATCTGATTTCCTGGGCCTGTCGGAAGCAATGCACTGTGGCTCGGTCATCCACTGAGGCTGAGTACAAAGGCCTTGCTGATGTCTTTGCAGAGGTTACGTGGCTGGTTTCTTTGCTCCGTGAGCTTGGGGTCGGTATGGCGGTGGTGCCTTCTCTTTGGTGTGATAATTTAGGGGTCACGTATCTTTGTGCCAATCCTGTGTTTCATGCTAGAATGAAGCACGTGGAAATCGATTACCATTTTGTTCGTGACAAGATGGCTAAGAAGGAGTTACAGGTGCATTCTATTTTCACTAAAGATCAAGTGGCGGATCGGATGTCTTCACAAAACCGCTACCTAGTCCACAGTTCATGTTTCTTCGTGGCAAGCTCAATGTAATTGACTGCCCACCTTAAGCTTGAGGGAGAGTGTTAGGAGTCTATTAGTTGTGAGTAGTTATATTGTGATAGGACTCATATTAATGTATTCATATACTCTTGTAGAATTTAGTATGATGAATAACACAGACAACACATTCCTCATCCAATCAAGCCCCACTAAAATTATGGTGTTGAATAGATACATCTTTTTTTTCTTTTTCTTAATGATATTTGATCTGCTTAATTTAAAAGTCTTATAATTAATGTTTATTATATATTTTTTTTGGAAACCATACATTGTGGTCCGGGTCTTTCTCTGTCTGTTTAACGGTCCAGGTCCACCCGATTCGCTCCAAAAGGCACAAAAGCTGGCCCAAAGGGAATCGTCACTTGTGGGAATCAAACCCGGGTTATCCCAAAATTCTCCCCCACAAAGAGAGTTCATTTGACACTTGAGCTGGCCCTCTTCGTCCCTTTATTATATTATTAATGCATGAAATATATCGTACTCCGTGGTATAATTATTTGAGTGTACCCATCAATTTGATACAGTGTAAATAGATTGGTGTAATAATTAAATAAATCACGCAAGTTGAATTTCTAGTAGTTTTCAGACTAATTAAATACAACTATACAAGTCATGATCAAGGAGCGTAGCTACTAGCTAGCTACTTCAAAAATCAAAATTCAAAGCCCTTTATCACGTGTCATCAGAATATGACCTAACTAGCTTTCAAAAAAATAAATAAAAAAATGATCTAACTTCAATTCAATTTTAATTGTATTTGATTAAAGGTGGATGTGATGACCAAATACCCGAAAACGATGATTCTACAATATAGTAATTTAATTACAACCTTTTGTGAATTTTAACGGCAACCATGTAGGACTTATAACTGACATTTGATCCTATTTGTTAAGTTATTGAGTTACCATAATTTACATCTTCTTAAATGCTTTGACAGATCAAAGTGAGTGCCCTTAAAGTTATGGATTCAATAACCTTTTAAATACATCGGCACAATCAATTAAAGCATTACAACCTTAGCATCCATTGTATACTATGTTATGAGCATAATAGATGATCGACATGAGAATTGATTAAGATTTAAAAAAAAAAAAAAAATTCTTGGTTGGCAACTTGAGGATATATACAAGAGTAGAGCTTTACGCCCGTTTGGTTTGCGAAAAATATTTTGAGGAAAAATGAAATTAAAATTTCATGAAAATAAAATTATCAGAAAGATTAATTACATTATTTGGTTTGTGGAAAATAAATTACTAGGAATGTTAATTCCATTGTTTGGTTGAGTTTGAAATGGTAAAAAATAATGAGTATAAAGAAAATTATACCCCTACACAATAATAACAACAACAATAATAATAGTAATTAAGAAAAGTTGGTGATAGCATAATTGGCCTACTTGTTTTTCATGAAAAACATTTTCTATGAAAAACAAAATACCAAAAGGGACCAAATAGAAAATATTTTCTTCATTCTTAAAAAAAAAAAAAAATTCCATAAACCAAACAAAAAAAAAAAGCTAATTTTCTTTAAATTAAAAAATGAAAAAAAATATTTTCTAGCAAACCAAACATGTACTTAGTCAATTATCAATTAAGTCCGAACCTTTTTTTTGAATGTATACGGAGTGTAGTATTTATAGATTGGCTAGCCATAAATTGTTATTCTATTAACAAATAGAATGATTACACTTGGCTTTGGACCATTTGCCTTGAGATTGAGGGTGTCAGCAAGAATCTAGAGAGATTATAAATCCTTTGAAGCGTCGGTAGGATTGTGCATTTGGTTAATCGAATCATTTTAATCAAAATTTTTAAAGTTTTAACAATTAATTGAACCAAATTTCGTATTACCTAATTAATTGAATTAAAATTTTTTTCGAAGGTTAATTAGTCGATTAATCTAAATTTTTAAAACTTAAAATATTACCTATAAATCTATAATAGTAAATCTAACTACCTCAATACCTATAATAATAAATCCATAACTTCAATCCAAAATTTAAAGTCTAAACATTCCTAGTCCATAGGGATTTCATTTTAGTTTTAGGAATTTAACATTATTTATGTATTTATTTATATATTTAAAATTTCAATTAATTCGGTTAATTAACTGATAGTTTCAATCCGAATTAACCATTAACTGAAATTTTACAAAACATCCAACCATTAACCAAATATTGAAAATTTTCGGTTCAAATCGGTTAACCGAACTTTTATCAAAGTTTGCACACCCCTAAGCGTCAATGTGTCATTTAGCCCTTTTGAGTGAGCAGGTCGATCGGCCGACCTCTCGAGTACTTAAAGCGAGAAACATGTTTGGCTACTTATAGCTGATCAACTCAAACCCTAAACCCTATTTACTCCACCGGGCACGACGGGTCTCTCACCCAATAAAAAATAAACTCCGCTTTGTGACCCTAGTCACTAAAGAATTTCAAGAAAGTAAACCAGTCTGGCTACTCATAGTTGATCGATTCAAACCAAAAAGATTAATAAGCTATTCTCGTTAAGAGTTGAACTTATAACTTTATAATGATCAAATTAATAGTCAGTCAAGTCAGGAGTTGCTCCCAGGTGGTATACTTTTTTTTTTTTTTTTAGCTATGGAGTACTTTCCGGGTTGATTTAAAGGCTCCAAATTAAATCAAATCAACCATATCTATCAACAGTCAGCAACACGTGAATTAAGTTTATGCATAGGTTACAACGGGAAGATCAGAGATGATGAAACCATAACCACGTACGTAATTGCTGACTGAAACACAACAATGGCATCGACTTCGTTCCATGGTTAACGTTGTCGGATATGTAATTGCGCACGTGAGCCCGACATCTATGACTAAAATACCAATCCGGCCTTATCGAAAGCAAAGCTGGAAATCACTATTATCGTACCACTTTATGTTGTCTCAAATGTATATTAACGTGTGAGATTACATATTCCCCAGCCCATAATATGAGCAGTACGTGTTAATGGTGCATGATGTTTTCATGCGCAAAAGTGCAAAAAACTGTGAAAATAACAACAGATAATTAATGGAGGACGTGTGGTCCCTGTGCACATAATGCCCAACTGCCTACTTCATCTTTTTCCTAGAAAAATATACCTAGTGCAGCCACATTGAAAATGTGTGGAATCATAATTCATAAAGATTTAAAATAGTTGGTAAGCGGGTTGCTATCCTTTTGTTAGGAACAAACGCTTATCACTATGTCAATTTAAAGTTATAGCTAGTAGCGAGGACACAATTTTATTTTCTTATATACCGTCACATTTTCTAAAGATAAGGTGCTAGATTTGACCATTTAGGCCACGGTCTAACAATCCTATTAGGATCAAAGGCTTACCACTCACGCCAAAAGCTATAGCTAGTAGTGAAATCCCAACTTTACTTCTTTACTTATAGATCATCATCACATTGTTTGAAACGGGCTGGGTGCTGGACTTGGCCCTTAGGGGCTTTACCGGCCTCCGCCCAACAATCCCCTAACCATCAGGTATTAGACATGGCCCCTTTACCGGCGCCGCCCAACAATTCCCCCCTCCCAGCAAACCAATTTTAATTGTTATTGCTGGGAATTTGACACCACTTGTTAGGATCAAGCGGTTACCGCTCACACCAAAAGCTAGTAGGGAAGGCACAACTTTATTTCCTTCCTTATAGATTGCCATCACATTTTTCGAGACAGGTGGGTGCTGGACTTAGCCCTTAAAGACTTTACAAGCCTCCGCCAAACAATTCCCGAGCCACCAGATACTAAACATGGCCCCTTTATCCGTTTATCGGCCCTGTTCCACAAATCCCCTTATCCACCTGGTGTTAGACTTAACCCTTCACCGGCCTTCCACCAGACAGTGGGAATACTGGGTGGTATACTGGTATATTGCTAAAAAATGAGAGTAATGAAGAGTTTGAGGGGAAGGGGGTGTTGGGAGTCAACAGATTACTCATGCTAGCTAGAGAAATTTTTTGCACAACATTAACAAAACTCCATGAATGAGTTAATCATGTCCAAATACCATTCTGCACTAATGGAACACTAAAGTTAAGCGGCCAAAAAAGTAGACAGGGAAGGAAATACAAGAGACATATGAGATTACATTATCACACGAGAGAGAATGAACAGCGAAACATAACGTAACGACTCCTCGATCACCTGCCATCTGCAGATGTGAATGAATCGGCGAATCCATATGGTCGGGTAGGTATGCTCGTTTGGGTGTTGTCCAAGCTAGGAAGATACGAAGAAGACGAGGAGTCGTCGAGCTGGCTCGTACCTTCATACGCCTGCCATTTCTTTAGTGCCTGTGGCAGGGACATGTCTAGGTCAGTGCCATAAATGTCGTCTGATGAGCTCTGCTCCGAGGGCCTCCAAAGCTCGACCAAAGAAGAAAGGACGTTGACCACGTGACCCATGTCGGGCCTTTGATATGGCTCCCTCGCACAGCAGTGCCCAGCAAGCTCAGCTACGGTGCTGATGCTAGCGAGCGTTTCCTCGTCGAGATCAAGGGTCGGGTCGATTGCCTTATGGAAGGTGTCCTTGTTTAAGTACATCCTTCGGAACCATGTCACGAGATGCATGCTCTCCTCGGGTTGGCTCTCGTCGAGAGCCTTTCTGCCCGTGATCAGTTCCATCAAGATCACACCAAAACTAAATACATCTACCTTCGTAGTTACTCTCCCAGTTACTGGAAAAAACGAATGGAAATAAAATGGATTTAGACCCTAGCACTACAAGGAACTTTAATGGTATAAATTTATAAAACAACTACATAAATGACTATGTGCATATAATGCCAAATTCATTCTAAAAAATACAATTTACACAAACTAAAAAAAATACACACATGAAAGAAAATAATCTTTTACGGAGTAATACTTTTGGAGAGAATGCGATACCCTTCACTTAGAAATCTTGATTTAATATTTTTGGAGGGAGTTAATACCCAATTTAGTCCTCAACTATGGTGATTTTCTAGATTTAGTCCTAAATGTTTTTTTTTTGGTGATTAATTGAGTCGTCGGCGGTTAAAATCAAGGACTAAATCAAGAAAACTCACTATAGTCGATGACTAAATTGGGTATTAACCAATATAGTCGAAGACTAATTTGGGTAAAATCACTATAGTCAAAGACTAAATTGAGTATTAATAAAGGAGAAATTACCAAGCTACATTTACAAATGACTCAATTAGGAAAACCATTGAAGTTGATGATCCAATTAAGCACAAAAAGACATTTAAGACTAAATTGAGAAAAACTGCTATAGTCAAAAACTAAACTGAGTATTAACTCTTTTTGGAAGAAATACTAGCTCATGTGTGTTAGTTAATTAATTTTAAATCATTTACTTATATATTTACCATTGCCTTATTTTTTTTAATTTAATTTTGAAGTTTACTGAAATACATGAAGATATGTTAAAAATATTAAAGTAAAATGGCCATTATAACATAAAAGATAATCCTCAACCAAACAAGTTTATTTACATACCTCAGTTTAATCAAACACAAAAGTCTAACATTTCCTACATAATCTGAGCGCAGCAAATTATATCGTGGACCAGGGCACTATGGACCCTGGTCCAATACACAAAATTCGACTTCATAATGCACAGAATTCATGTTCATAATACACATACACATAAACACGATATAATGAACCTGAATTCAGTGTATTATGTCAAGTGTTTGTGTCCGTAGCTATATAATACACAGAATTCTTGTTCATAATGCACAGAACTCATGTTCATTATATCGTGTTTATGTGTATGTGTATTATGAACATGAATTCTGTGTATTGGACTAGGGTCCACAGTTCCACAATATAACGATTGTCTGAGCGCCCCTAAATGCAAACCAGTGCCAAGGTTGGTTCAACTTTCCAATGTTAAACTACTGGAATGTGGTGTACTTCACCACTAGCCATCTTGGATAACTTGTCAAATAACTGCTTAGCTACCAAAAGTTTTCATTACCATTGAATTTCATTCATGTTTGAGGACTAAACGTAACTAAATCCAGGCCATGCCAAGGTTTATCAAATGCTTTTAGGTCCAACGTAACCTTGCTATGTTTAATTACTAAAATGGGTTGGACTTCACCACTAGCTATCTTGGTTTAGCTGTTAAAAAATTACTTTTAAAGATTGAATCCAATCAATTTACTAATCTAACCCATGGCCTTATAAACCCATATGTTCTCTCTTATTTTATCAATGTGGGACACTTAACAGCTACCAAAGTTTTAGTTGTCGGTCATTACCGTTTGATTTCATTCATGTTTGAGAGTAAATTTAATTGAGCATGGCATGCATATACATACACAAAGGACATGAATAAATGAAGTTAAGGCAAACCTGCATATTCGGGTGCCAAATATCCAAATGTTCCAGCAATCCTCGTCTCGATTGAGCCTTTCCCTTCAGGGGCAAGTCGAACAAGTCCAAAATCCGCTACCTTAGCCCTCATATCATCTCCGAGAAGAATGTTGGAGGGCTTTAGATCTCTATGGATGAAGCTTTGGTGAGCCAAAGTATGGAGATACTCTACTCCTCTAGCAACATCTAAAGCGATTGTCAATCTTCGGGTCCACCCCAGGGGCTTCACGCCTTCCTCGGCCCAGTTGAAAAGATGTTTGCTTAATGTCCCTTGGGGCATGTACTCAAACACGAGAAGTTTCTCGTTCCCGTCGAGACAGTAACCAAGTAGAGCAACGAGGTGCCGATGCCTAACTTTCGTCAGAACAGCAATCTCGGATTTGAACTCGGCTAGCCCCTTCCCGGTGATAACTCCAGACTCCATTCTCTTCACAGCAATCTTCGTCCCATCGTGTAATTCTCCTTTGTACACGGTCCCGAATCCTCCTTGGCCTAATATGTTCTCCTCGCTAAAGTTGTTCGTGACACTCTTCAAGACTTGAATCGAAATTACCATATTCCCGGCCTCGACCATTTGGATATCGCTAGTTTCAGTGGTGGAAACGGTGTGGGTTTCACTCGCTGCACCTACACTAACGCTCGACCCCGCCACCGTGATCTTCACGCTGTCGTTTTCAGAACCCGAATGGCGAGGATGAATCACCATGGCGTTTGGACTCTGCACTCTGCTGAACCGCTTTTGTTTGCCCTTGTATAGACAAAAAGCCACTAATCCGATCAAACAAAGCACAAAGACACCACCGATAACAGAAAATACCACTATTCCAATCCAGCTCTTAGATTTCTTACTAGCATTTTGTAAATTTTTACCCTCATCAGAATTAGGCGGACCAGAAGTGCCCGGAGAAGTTTTTCCTACCTCACTCTTATCCTTCCCAATATCAGGGTTCCCATTCGTCTTTAACATCACATTCTTCTTGAAAACGGGCACTTTCCCGTAAAGCTGGTTGTTGGAAACATCCAATTCAGTTAGACTCGTCATGGTAGTGAGCTCCTCGGGAATCACCCCCGTGAGATTATTATCAGCAAGGACTAATCTTTGCAGTGATTTAAGTGAAGCAAATTCCGGAGAAATTGAACCCGTAAGCATCATATTCTGAAAGTTAATAATGGTGATATTCCCATTGTTGCAAGTGATCCCAAACCAATCTGCACAGGGGTTGTTTCCCTTCCAATTCCCCGCAAACTTTGTTGGATAATCCATTGATTCCACAATCGAAAGCAATGTATTTATTCTAGGGTCACAATCGCCAGGCTGAGGCAAACAAAAACTGTTGGTATCCTTCACCATATCAACAGAAACCGAGTCTTTGAACTTTGGCATTGGTCCTTGAAGCAAATTATTCGTCAAATTAACAACTTTCAAGGACTCGAGATTCACCAAGGACAATGGCACGGGTCCTACGAAAGAATTATCTCTAAGACTCAATACCTCCAAAGCCTTCAACCCAGAAAGATTGGGCAATGGACCAGTAAACCCATTGGAATGAAGCCAAACCTCCTCCAAGAATGTCATGTTCTGTAAAACATCAATGGTTCCACTGAGTTTCTGCCCATTCAACCACAAAGACTCAATGGGCAAACTAGAAAAGCCCAATGGCAACTCACCTTCCAAGTTATTGAGAGCTAAATGTAAGTTTATCAGCCCAGGAAAGGCATCAGAGTCCAAAAAACGCGGAATTTTCCCCTTTATATTTGCAGAGTTTGCAGAGAAATTCTGCAGGGCCGAAGCGTTTCTAAGATTCTCAGGGATTTCCCAGGCAGCAAAGGGGTTATTATCAATCTCAACAGATTGCAAAGAAGACATCCCAGCAAAGAAATCAGCAGGAACTGAAGTGAACTGATTGTTACTAAGCATTAACACTCGCAATGAACCCAAACCACTCAAGCTGGGCAATGGTCCAGAAATGTTGTTCCATTGGAGCTCTAATCGCTCAAGCTGAGTGAGTTTAGAGAGTTCAGAAGGAAGAGTACCTTGAAGGCCATGGTGGCCAATTTGGATCCGGATAACCCGCTTGTCCTGGCAAACCACATGGTCCCACTTGCATGGATCCGGGTCGGACCACCCCAGCTCCGATGGTGGGTTCAGGCTCTTCTTGAGAGCCAGCATCACAGAACCATCATCTTCTTGAGACTCTGCGTACAGAAAAACACTGGGAAAAATCCACAGTAACAGTAAAGCTGAAATCTTTATCCCAAAATGTTTCATCTTCTTCATCTAGGAAAAGATCCCGATAGCAAAGAGAGCAGATATTGAGACTAAAGGGAGGCTTTTTAGGCAGAAAAAGAGAGCAGATATTCAAGATTTTAGAGGTGCATTGAAGGAAAGGAGGAAGAAGAAAGGGAACAGCAAAGACCAGACCAGAGAGCTTTGGGAGAAGAGAGAGAGCACATGAGGAGAGGGACCCACTTAAACTGGAAAGCTTTTAAGAAATCAGAAAAATGGAGTTGTATGTATCCATGTATGTATTGTGAGGTTCAGGGAGAGATGAGAGTAACCGTAAAGGCTGGATGATTCTTGGGAACATGCCACACGATGCCAGCTTGTCTGTGTTTGTCAATGGTTTGTCTACTTTTCTTCAATCAATATTTTGTAGATTTTTATAAATTTCTGAAATTATAAGCCACATTTATATAATCACTTCAAATTTTTATAAATTTTATACGGAAAACATTCAAAAAAGTTATTGACTTTTTTTGTTTTCGTTTTATGTAATTAAACCTTTGACCAAATAACATAAACAATCTTTAATATTCACTGCATTTAAATAAAATTTCACCATATTAATCCATAACATTTATGAAAAATTACCTTAATTATGTAAACCATTTTCATTACACAATACTGTGTGCAGAATAAAGCTATAAGGACAAAAAAAAAAAATCACCATTTAATATGACAATAAAATTCTTATTAGCAGTAGTTATCATAAATTGGTCGATTCACCTCACTTAAAATTAAGTCTACTTTCTTTTTTTGTTTGAATGTTACTGACTCTATTACGATTTAATATCTGTTATATCACATGGTGAAAATTTTCTTTAAAAAAAAAAAAAAAAACTTAGGTGATTTCAGCTTCATCGCACTAATCCTAAGCCCACATGACCCCTCCGTCCTCCTTAAAAAAAAAAACCTTAGGTGATCTCAGTTTCGTCGAACTAATCCTTTAATAATAATAATAATAATAATAATAATAATAATAATAATAATAATAATAATAATAATAAAAACTCCTACATCCTTCTTTAAAAAAAAACTTAGGTGATCTCAACTTCGTTGCACTAATCCTAAGCCCACAGGACCCCTCACCTAGAGCTACTATAGAAGTAAATTACAAGTCGCACAATTAGCTCACTAGTCAAATCATAGTCTTCATGTGTGTACAATCCAGACCTTCCATCGTCCTTGGGCCTTTTCGCATACAATCCAGACCTTTCATCGTGCCTTTTCGCATACATGCTCCTCATAACTGATATCTCTAGACATAACTATTAAGTCAAATGATGAACCAAGTGCGTAAGGAACAAATGGTTAAATTTTTTTGTTCATGTAGTTTGGTCCATTATGTAAAATTAAGCAAATAATATACTAATTAACTAATAACAATGTCTTTATTGATTCCAATAATCTATTAAACCCAAATAAATAAAAAAAAAAATCTTATATGGAACTAGCATGTGGGTTTGTTAGTGAAGGAATCCTATGCAAGACTTTCCATTTTGTTATTAATAGAAAACTTATGGAGAAAGGGATTAGGATTGGAAAGGAAATTAAAACATCATGTGTTGACATGAGTACCCTTTGCTGTCTGGATCAGGGTAGGGTACTTAGTCCTAAGATTATTGTTGTTCTTACTTTGTTTGTCTACAAGTGTAATGACCTAATAAGCTTAATCAAAACAATATAATGTTTTTGTCAGCTGTCCCTTTAGCTCTTTTATATTATTGCCTCTTAACAATAAGTGTTAATGAGGTGTATAATTCTTTTGCATATTTATCATTTAGCTCTTTTATATATATATAAAAAAAAAAGTACATTTTTATATAGTAAAAATACTATTTATCATTTAGCTCTTTTATATATATATATATAAAAAGTACATTTTTATATAGTAAAAATACATTATTTGTGTACATAAAATATATTATTTGAATACTAAAAGTACATTCTATATTAATTTATAGGAATAAGGTCCAAATTTACCACTAAACCGTCTGAACGTAACCTAAAAATGCAATTAGGCCACTGAACGAAAAAAAAAAAAAAAAAAAAAAAAGTACAATTAGACCACTGAACACCCTAAATGTATGTAATTTTATCGGATAACAGGTTACCATTCATTTTATCAAGTTACTTGCTTACGTAGATGATGAGTTAGCATTTTAAATAATTTTTAATAATAAATTTTAAATATAAAAATATATTTTTTTTTTAAAAAAAAAAAAGAAAGAGAGAAAACGTCGGGGTAGCCTCTGACCACCCATTCCCCCCCCCCCCTTCGCCTCCGGCGGAAACAAAGGAGGGGGGAAGGGGGTGGCGTGAGACGAAGGACTCGTCTCACGCCACCCGCCTTTCCCCCTTCCTTCGTCTCCAACCAGAGATGGAGGAGGGGGAGGGGGGGGGGGGAGGTATTTTATTTTTAAAGTATTATTAAAAATTATTAAAAATGACAACTTATCATCTACATAAGCAACCAGCTTAATGAAATTAGTGGTAATCTGCTATCAGGTGAAATTGTATACATTTGGAGTGTTTAGTGGTCTAATTGTACTTTCTTTTTTTTTTTTGTTCAGTGGCCTAATTGCATTTTCAGATTACGTTTAATGACCAATTTAAACTTTATTCCTAATTTATATACTACTAAATAATGTACATTCAATACAAAAATAATGTACTTTGTATTCATGATCCACAGACTAATTTGCCTTGATAATAGGCGTAATGGTAGTTTTGTTTAAATTGGGACTGATAATGTTAACGTTTACCTTCATTTTATTTTTCGACGTATCATAATAATAGCCCATGCTTATAATAGGCTATTTAATTACCCCATAGATGTGGGCTTATCCACTCAATCTTTCATTTTCTGAAGCCCATCTAGGCATATGGACTTAATTCAAGCCCAAATCATATCATGGGGCAAATTATGCTGTGAAACCGTGTCCACCTTGCAAGGTGGACACAGTTCCAAAACTATTATAATTGTAAATATAGAGTTCTGTAATTGTAAATATAGAGTTCAATAATTGTGAACATAGAGTTTTATAATTATAAACATAGAGTTCAGTAATTATGAACATGGAGTTCTGTAATTGTGAATATAGAGTTCAATAATTGTGAATATGAAGTTCAAAAATTATAAACATAAAGTTTTATAATTATGAATATAGAGTTCAATAATTATGAACATAGAACTTTACACACCTTGCAAGGTGGACAGGTTTCACGACATAACAATTGATATCATGGACCAGTGGTCATATGACATCATAAACCCACAAAAGTTATATCATGGACTTGGGTCCACCTTACAAGGTAGACTTGGGTCCGAAATACACAATTTACATTATGAATGTTCACAATTTAAATTGTGAACATTTAGTATGTAAATTATGAACATTTAATATATAAATTGTGTATGCAAACTGTGAACATTTAGTATGTAAATTGTGAATATTTGATATATAAACTGTTTATTTTTTTTACCCAAATCCATCTTCCATAGTGGACCTAGATCCACGGAATAATTTGTCATAAACCCAAGTACATAAAATAATATTGCAAGTACATACAAAATTTAGGTACATAAAATGGCACCAAAGCAATAATATTAAATTTATATATTTACAGTTGTGAATTTTTGTACTCATAGTACTGAATTTTTATTTTTATTTTTTGAATACTGTTGACTCTATTACAAGGTAGTACTGAATTTATATATACTTATAGTAGTGATTTTTTTAAAACCAAATTTATGTACCTAAAGTAATGACTTTATATACTTATAAATTTATTTTAAAAATTTAAAAACATCAATATAAATATAATTAAAAATTTTTGGATTATAATTCACCTTGCAAGATCTTTCAAGCTCTAATTTTCTCAAAACATCTCTTTTTGTCTCACAAAACTTTTTTTTTTTTGGGCGTTTCTTCATCTAGTGGCCACCGGCCTCTGGCCGAAGCTTTAAGCCTTTGACAGAGCCTCGTTTCTTGGTCAGCGGTCTACTATTTTCTTTTGTTTTTTGTTTTTTTAGTTTCATAATAAATTTCAATACCAATTCAGCCACCAACCCTTCAAGGAAGTTGCATTAGTTCCAAAGATCTAAAGTTTAAGGATTCCTCCATATTTGGATAAAGAGGTGGTTTGGTTCTAGTGGATCCGTATAATAAAGTTCAAGAGGTGTACTGCTACTTCTCTTTTCTTTTGTGTTCTGGTTTTTGTGTGTGTGTGTGTGTGTGTTTTTCTCTCGTTTGTGTGACGAGTTTGTTTTCCTCTCGTTTCTTTGTGCGAGTTCTTTTCTTCATAAGTGTGAAACATATAAGTTGGTCATGGCGCATGTGAATTTCATCATGGGTGACAAATATGACAATGAAAAAGAGTATCTGCAACTCAATTCGATGGATATATTGTCAATGAAAACATATGGAAAACATATACTCAGGTGGTGTGCAAGACTTTTCAACCAAAGTCAGTCTTGACTACGTTTGATCAATTTTTCAATGATATTAAAGAAGCGTTAAGTTCACCCAACGAATTCAGTTTCAAATTTGTGAAACAGTCTACGAATCAAGTTCTTTGTAGCATTGCTAGGGAAGTTGTTTCTATGTCTGATTGTAACGAATGATATACCGTTCTATCCATTCTATTTGTAATCGCTTTAGCTTATGATTAAATGAATGGTATGCAATTGATTGAACTGAAGACCCTTCAAAAAAAAAATTGTCACTTATTGAAAAATATAGTAAAAAAAAAAAAGAAAAAAAAAAGTTTCTAAACAAGACAAAGTAAAGATGAAATTGTCATCGCTGATGCGTAGTTGACACTTACTCACTTAGGTTATTATTTTTATATGATATTTTAATTTAGTTACTTGAAGAAGAGAGTTTTAAGCCTTTCGACATCTTTGATTTTATTATTATTATTATTATTATTATTTTTTTTTTTTTTTTTTTACACTTAGATGATTTCAGTTTTACTGGACTAATTCTAAGTTTACAAGACACGTCTCTAAAGTTATTGCGGAAGTAAATCGCAAGTCGCGGAAGTACAACTTTTTATTTCTTATTTTCTTAGACTTATTGTTAAGTTATGTTGACAGAACATTTAGTAATAACAATAATGTCAAAAGCAAAACTCGTGATTTGAAAAGTTTTGAATTCTTTAGACTTTTAAATTTTTGGGTTGGTACGTTTAGACAAAGTATTTAATTAACCACTTGTTTGATGTTATCCAAACTACTCATTACTTATTGATGTGATAACATTTGTGCCATTAAAAATAAAAGAAATGCAAAATTTGTCTACTAATTAAAAACAGTATTTTGTATTCTTCCCTCAAATAATGCTGTTTATTGACAATTACAGAACTAGGATTCAAATTTATTGGTGTGAATATACTAAATTTAATATTACTCTAAATGATATCTACTATACTAATAAGAGCCCAAGAGAGTTAGGCCTATAATGAGTAGAAAAAATGACGGTCAAATTTTTTAATCAAATGAGTGAGTCAAATTTTTTGTGCTATAAGGTGTACATTATATTAATGTCATATTCTTCTAACATTGTATACTTAAATAAACATCTTATGTTCATAATCAATGCAGAAAATTTGGAGAATTCATTCATGAATGACATGAATACTGCTGAGGGTAGGATGTATACGAGTTGTGATTCGGTCTGTAAATCTGATACTGGAGATATGCTATCTGATTTGCACACGGTAGAGTTTTTGAATGGCTTACGGTGTTTTGGAGTACTGAATCATTCTTTGACTATAAAAGTTGGGTCACCTGTCATGCTATTGAGAACTATTGATCACTCATTGGGACTATGTAATGACACAAAGCTTATTATTACGAGGTTGGCTGATCATGTTTGGAAGCTCAAATCATGTTGGAACGAACGTAGGAACAAAGGTTTTAATTCCTCGAATGTCGTTAACACCTTCTGATTTAAGATTGTCTTTCAAGTTCCAAATAAAGCAACTCTCTTGATGTTATCATATGCCATATATGACAATAAATATTTCACACATGGGGTTGTTTTTTAGAAAGCCGGTCTTTAATCATGGTCAAGAGTTAGTAATCATCGGGGATTAAAAATTTTGATATGTGGGGATAATGTAGCACCTGTAAGTACGACTAAAAATGTCGTATGCAAAGAAATTTTCAATAATGTGTAATACAATTGTAATTTTATTCATTTTTTATTAAGTAATTCATATACTATTATAGTCTTTATTTTATCATTATTGTTAACTTTACTACTATATCATATGTCCATGCATCGCACGGGTGCAACTACTAGTTACTCTAAATGATATCTACTATACTAATAAGAGCACAAGAGAGTTAGACCTATAATGGGTAGAAAAAATGACGGTCAAATTTTTTAATCAAATGAGTGACTCAGATTGATCAGATTTTAATTTTTTCTTAAAATTTCCTAATTTATCTTTAATGAATATGATTATCCGTTAACTTTTCCGTTAAATATAATCTTTTTTGTTAGTTCACTGTTAAGTTACTCATTGATTTCAATAAGAGAGGTCATAGGAAGGTCTTAGGTTCGAACCCCATCCCAATCAAAGTTGGTATACTTAGTACTCTATTTTACTCTTATTAAATTAAATAATAATTTAGTAGTTACAACAAAAAAATACATATGCATTTCTTTAATTTAGAATTATGCGTTTACGAATGTCTTAATTCAAAAAAAAATTTATTCATTATCAATAAATTAAATAAGAGAAATAATTTCATTAGTTTATATTGTCTTTATTTTTCTCCCATATAAAAATTCTTTACATTCAAATTCATCAATTGATTATATTCGCTACATTGTCCCTACAATATCTTTATTAAAAAAAATTTATTCATTATCAATAAATTAATTAAGAGAGAAATAATTTTATTAGTTATATTGTCTTTATTTTTCTCCAATGTAAAAATTCTTTACATTCAAATTCATCAATTGATTATATTCACTACATTGTCTATTATCTTTTTTGTGCACTATTTTGTAATTAAATATCAAAATTATAATACAAAATAATGCTATATATTTATTTACCAAGTATTTTATTAATACCATGAAAAAATTAAAAAATATATAATTAATAAAGCCAATCATATCAACTACTTGAGAGATTTGTTGACAAAAAGAGTATTCAAATTACACAACAAATTGAAGTGAGAACTACCTCGCAATGTCCTTGTTTAACAATCAAAAGTTAGCGGTTAGCGTTAGCGGATTTGACTAGCGAATTATATCAACGGTTGGTAAAAAGATATTTGAAAAAATTAGTTGTTTAGATTAACATGTAAAATGACCAAAGGGTATAGATATATTTAATAATAACAATAATAATAATAGTAATAATAATAATAATTTGTATATATAATCGCACTCAGGTGTGAATGCTTCGCCCAGACGCGAAATAGGAATGGATTCTGTCCGTTCACGTGTCCAGATCTAATGGATGAGAAACACTGATTTTTTTAAAAAATACGGTGGCATTTTCGTAAATAATTGAACATCGAAGTGCAAGTAAAATGTATTACAAGTGCATGTAAAATGTATTATAGGTGCAAGTAAAAATTTACACTGAGCATCAATACTAAGTGCACCTATAGTTATAAGTAGTTGCACCTATAGTTCTAAGTAGTTGCACACATAGTTATAAGTAGTTGCACCTAGGTGCATGAATGTTTGCGGGTGGTTTTCAGGGGTATTACTACCCGCTGAACTCAGTTCAATGAATGTTAACAAGGCAAAATTACATGCACTTACAGGTAAAAGTAGGTGCACCTATAGTTATAAGTAGTTGCACCTATAATTATAAATAGTTGCACCTATAGTTATAAACACACCTAGGTGCATGAATGTTTGCGGGAAGTGAATGCTAACAAGGCAAAATTACATGCACTTATAGGTGAAAGTAGGTGCACTTGTAAGTGATTTTGCACTTCGATGTTCAATAATTTACGAAAATGCCACCGTGTTTTTTTTAAAGCTATTATATCTGAACACGTGTCGCGCGCTGATTCGTTCGCATATTCCTTCCTGGGCACTTATTCGCACCTGAGTGCATCCCTATATATATATATATATATATATATATATATATATAAATATAATTATGCCAATCATATTAACAACTTCGGGGGATCTATTGACAAAAATAGTATTCAAATTACACAACAAATAGAAGTGGGAAACTACCTCGCAATGTCTTTGTTTAATTTGGCAATATCCTTGACTATATTATCTTGTATTTGTAAACTTAAAATTACCTATTTAAATACGCAAATTCAACATTCAAATATCTATGCATGAACAATTTCAATATAATCTTTTCTTGACATATTTTAAAGTACTTATTTTAAAAAAACATTGGGCATTATCCCAATCGCGCAATGCGCGTAAAAAAGTAGTACAAATATAAGTATAAGTTACATTAATAAACAAATATTTTCTTTTTACAATTACATTTACAATACATTTTCATGCTTTGAAAATGTTGTATAATTTTTTCTTTATCAAGTTTTCAAACACACTCTTTAATAAAAATAACCAAACAATCAATAATCAAATTATCTCTCATTCGATTGCATTATATATTCTTCACTGTTATCAAATTTATCATTGTTGAAAAAACATTTTCAACACTTGCAGTCGCACACCGAAAATATTAGAACTAATTTCACAAGTAAAAAAAGACTAATAGGTATACACTATTTTTTTTTTTTTTTTTTTTTTGTCTCAACTAATTTTTCAAGAGAGCCAATTCAAACTCCTTGGATACTAGAAATTGCAGAGTTAGAGGGCAAATATCAATAATATAAATCTAAAGTAGACTATCAAGTGTCAAAATATCCATTGATAAAAATTCAAAGGGATAAAATTTGAGCTATACGAATCAACTTTTCATTATCAAAACTTGCAAATGAGTTCGTTGAATTGAGACACACCACACAAAGAAGCGAAAAAAGAGTTATTAATAATAATAATAATAATAATAATAATAATAATAATTATTATTATTATTATTATTTTTATTATTATTATTATTATTATTATTATTATTATTATTATTATATTTTAAGAATTAAATTTTTCTATATAAATGTTAACCCCCATTATATTTATTTTAGTGGGTCCATTTTAAGATTTTTCAAAAAATATATATATGTATGAGCAATAAATATCAAAATTTAAGTGGGGTCAATTTACCCCACTCAAGTAGAGGTATAAGTGACTCCGTTACTATCTACCGAACTAAGTCCGTGCGGACGACATTATCCATCACATGTCTTGTTCTCATAATGCCCCTCTTTTCCTCTTCAAGAATAGCCCAGATGCCCTGAATTATACACTACTACACAGCAGGCTTTTAACGTCGGCTAAATAGAGCTTTTAACGTCGGCTATGTACCGTAGTTGTTGCGGGCGTCGTTGTAAATATTATTTATAACGTCGGCTATATAAATAGCCGACGTTATATCGTATTTAAAAAATAAATAAATAAATACTTACAACGTCGGCTAAAAGTTAATAGCCGACGTTGTAGGTATTTTAATTTTTTATAAAATACCTACAACGTCGGCTATTAGCATATAGCCGACGTTGTAAAGTATTTAAAAAAAAATTAAAATACTTACAACGTCGGCTAAATGCTAAGAGCCGACGTTGTAGGTAGTTTAATTTTTTATAAAATACCTACAATGTCGGCTATTAGCATTTAGCCGACGTTGAAAGTATTTTAATTTTTTTTAAAATACTATACAACGTCGGCTAAGTGCAAATAGCCGACGTTGTAAACTTTATTTATTTATTTTTTAAATGTATTCAACGTCGGCTATTACTTAATAGCCGACGTTGTATGTTTTTTTTTTTTTAATATACAATTTATTTGTCCATTTATACCCAAAAACCTGCTCAAATCTACTCACAACCACAACCATAACGTAAACCTGCTCAATTTCTCACAACCACAACCAAAACCTGTTCAATTATTGCACCACAACCACAGCAAAATATGTAGAATCTAATATTTATAATGAAACAAGTAATAAAAGTAATAAATCTCACAATTTGATACTAATTAATAATACAAGTTAACATTATCGAAAGCTAATATCAATTTGTTCAATTTACATACTTAACCATACATCAACAAAGAAAAAGAAGTCGGCCCATACATCTCTTACTTGATCAATTTCTTGTTGAGTGTAGCTCGATCTACCAACTCTCTCAACAATCTACAAAGTTGATAATTATTAAATAATTAGTAAGCTAGCATTTTTAAAATTAGAAAGAGAAAGGTATTATATTAAATTACATGCCTTATCCATTCCCACGCATGCTTCTTTGGAAAGAATTTCAAGCATTTATTTCATCACATAATATCCACATGCCGTACTTCCAACTTGTTGAGCACACTACATTTGAATTAAATTACATTTAAAATTTTATTTAATAAAAAATAATAAAATATATGTAGTTTTACAAATGTATAAAATACTTACCAAAACCTTAGTCCATTTTGGTGAACGAGTTGATCCATTGCTTCTCAACAACTTTGCTGAATTGACACACCTAAAATTGAAACATTAGGATCAACGTAACACTTGGAAAATATATAAGTACTTAATACATAATTACTGCAATTATAAATAGTACCCCAAAAAAAGAAGTTAGAAGACTCTTAAACCAGTGGTTACTGTTTAGGATTCTCCATTCAGCCTGTGTAGGGCAACCTGCCATAATGAATGGACTTTAAGAAAGAAGAAAAGGATGACAGCCAATTAACAAGTTCATATACTTATAGCCAGCCCGATGGTTAAGTATCGAGCTCTAACGACCATTTGTATTGACTCAAATTCAAAGAGACGACAGAGTACGTTTGAGTCGTTTAAGCATATAAGATTAAGAGTTTGAACTTAATTTCATCCAACGAGATGCAGATACCAGCAAAGCAGTATGCAAGAAAAAGAAAGAAAAAAAAGGTATAATTTATATTTGACAATGTTCATAATAATCTTGTGGGATGCCAGGATACTTGCAAGCATTAGTGACAGACTCAGAGGATAGGCCGCCTTCCTGGTTCAACAGGTTCTCTGAATCCCCGGGAGCTACTGCCATCGATCTCTGACCTTTTGATGTCTCTACCACCTTCACATTATATCACACAACAACTGATTTTCAGTTCCCTGTTATGTGGGAAAATGTAGGTTTAATTTGTACATTCTATTATATAGAGCCAATACCTGCTGTCTTAATCGTTCATTTTCTTCCATTAAATGCACTCCCTGCAATTTTTGAAACTTCAATTCACCACTGTGAGTACTCAACCTTAAAACAACACTAGTATACCTTTTCTTGAAGCTGGTTTATTTCCTTCATAATCTTTTCACCCTGACAAATTAGTTGAAAAAACAAATGTTTGTGAAAAATATAATAGACCATATATATAATCATAACAATAAACCATAATATCACTGGGTAGCACAAATTAAACCTTATTGTTGATAACATGGCCCAAACCTATTTGAAGGGACCTCTCCAACTGCTGCAACTCTTCAATACTCAATTCTTGAAGCTCCTCTCCCCTCATTTGCCTGTTCATATATAGCCAAGACTACATCTTGATTTTAGTATGCATCATTTAGCCAAGAGTACAGAAAACAACACACAAATTAAACTCACCTCAACTATTGCATTTCACTAGAAATATCATCACAACTTAGTAGGTTAGATGTCACATTGGTTCTAATGGGATTTTTTTTTTTTTTTCTTTTGGTGGTTCTTGATATTCTGGAGCAACGTTAGTATAAATAGCAAAGCTTATAAATTTGGAATGGTAACTGAGATGTCATCACACTACATGGTAGTTGACAGCTAACTAAACTTATTACTTACAAATTTGACAAAAATAATTTTATAAGCCATTGTTAACAGTTGCACATTACATAATAGCTAATGTAATCTCATTTAATTTCTTACAAATCGAACAAAGATATATAACCTTTCATTACTCAATGTTGATGCAGCTAATGACATTAAGCTAGGTACAGCTAAAGACTAGGCATTAAGCTCAACTTTTCTAAGTGCAGCTTTGCCAAGATCAATGCCACACACATCAGACAGCCTCACTAGGTACAGCAAAACATCAGAGAGCTCTTCTCCTAGGTGTGTCTTTTCTGCCTCTTCCCACCAATTCATTAAATGAAGTCCAACAACAAATTAATCCATCAATTCATATCTTCTAAATTTTCAACTAACCTCAATATTCGTTAATTCTAGAGTTGTTAATCCTATATTATATAATTTTAAAAAATTATTATTAAATACTTAATTAATTTTTTCGTTATTAAGTTAGAGAATTTTGTAGAATTATACCGATAACAAATTACCAATTACAATTACAAATTATATACAAATAATTATCGATTACAAAACAATCTAGAATATACCAATTACCAAATATATACAAACAAACACTAAAATGCAAATAAATGGACTAAAAATCGAAATTAATCAATAATAATTACAAATATATACAAATAAACTCAAAAATACAAATAAATTGACTAAAATTCAAAATTAATCAATAAAAATTACAAATATATACAAATAAACCCTAAAATGCAAATAAATTGACTAAAATTCGAAATTAATCAATAAAATATACAAATATATACAAACAAACCCTAAATTGCAAATCAATTTAATAAAATTCGAAATTAATTAATAATAATTAATATATATATATATATATATATATATATATATATATATATATATATATATATATATAACGTACCGGCAGTGTCCGTCGATGGCGTAGTGGCGGAGGGAAGCGGCCGGTCTGAGATGGTGCGGCCGCGGGGAGGAGAGGGTGAAGCGACGGCGGCGGGGGTTGAAGTTGCAGCGGCGGCGGCGGGGGAATGAAGTTGCAGCGGCGGCGCGGGGACGACGTCGGCGGGGAAGGAGTGTGCGTCGGGGACGACGTCGGCGGATTGCAGCGGCATCGGCAGCGGCGGGGGAGGCGGTGGGAAGAAGAGATGGAGGAGATGGATGAGAGGGGAGGAGATGGATGAGAGGGGAGGAGATGGAGGAGATGCGATGCGGTGGTCTGAGATCGGGTCGTCTGATCTGTCTTGGCTTTATTTAATAACCTTTATAACGTCGGCTACTTTAGTTAGCCGACGTTATAAAGAAAAAAAAAATTAGAAAAAAAAAATTAAAAAGAATACGACGTCGGCTATATAGTCAGCCGACGTTTTATTATATTTATTTTCTTTTTTTTTTTCTTTATAACGTCGGCTAAAGGGAAATAGCCGACGTTATATATAAATAATTTTTTTTAAAAAGTAATAAACAACTTACAACGTCGGCTATTAATATAGCCGACGTCGTAGGTTACGTATTTCTTTTATATTTTTATGTTTTATTTATAACGTCGGCTATTAATAAATAGCCGACGTTATAAACTTAATTATAAAAAAAAAATTTAAATGTTTTTAACGTCGACTATTTATATAGCCGACGTTAAAGACCCGACGTTGTATGTGAATTCTGTAGTAGTGATACTTGAATAATGAAAGTTTAGTCATGGAATTCGCTACTCAATTTTACTTTCTAAAGATGTGTCATTAAAAAAGCTCTCACTATTTTATCCATATCATATGGGTAATTTTAATAATTGAGTAATCGTATTCACCCATTAAAAAAAAAAAAAAATCCTCATAATTTTCATCATAATATGACATTATTTGATTATTTGATTTACTTTTTCACTAAAATTAGTAGAGTTAGTCCCAGGGAAATTTAGTAGAGTTAGTCAATTTATGACACTTAATGATTATAAAATATATCAAGAATTTAGAAGGGAAAATGACACTTTTTCCCCCTAAGTTATATACTTATAGCACTTTTTCCCCCTCAATTATTTATGTAAGCACATTACCCCCCTCAATTATTTTAAAAGTGGTGATTTTTCCCCCTGATATATTAAATTGACATTTCTACCCTTAAAGTAAACATTTTATTTATTTTACTTCTCCAACAAATTATTGTGTATATGTAGCGATGACCACGGTTTGGTTCGAACTGAACCGGACACTATAGTAATCGAATTAAAAGTTTTCGGTTATGATTCAGATCTAAAACCCAATATTTGGATTTCTATTTATTAAATTTATGAATCAAAAAAACTGGACCCTGAACCGTGAACCGGTGGTTCCGGATCCGGTTCGCGATTTTGAACCGTCTTTATTTTAAAATTTTATTTTTATTTTAAAATAGTCTAAATTCAACAAAAAATGTATTTTATTTTTTCAGTTCGGAACATGAACTGGTCATTCCGGCTCGCGATTTTAATAAACTCTAAATATCGCGTTTGATTCTAAATTGTAATTGGAATATTTTGGTTTGGTTGCTATAGTATCTCTTTGGTTTAAACCAAATTATAGTAATAATTTGTTAGAGAAAAAAAATAAATGAAATATTTATTTTAAGGGTAAATATGTCCATTTAACATTTCAGGGGGAAAAAGAGCCACTTAAATAATTCAGGGGAAAAAAATACTATAAGTATATAACTTAGGGGGGAAAAGTGCCATTTTCCCAATTTAGAAAGAAAAAAATTAAGAAGGTAAAAAGCATTTTCCTTTTAACAAGTTAACCTATTTTTTCCTTTAATTTATCTGATTTTAATATTTTATTAGTGTAATTAAGTAATCTCTCCGTAGCAAATGGGTCAAAATCAGCGTAAAAGAAAAGAAGTCAAGACATGCGGACAACTGAATGAATTAAATTGACAGAATATCGAGCACGTGCGACACCTCATCAAATTAATTAACGTTTTAGGATTGCAATGTTTGCATGATTAATAACTTATTCTTATCCAAACATTTATGTAATTGTTTTCATATCTATTTTCTTTTTTTTTCATTATATATAAACAAAAGTTTTGTATTATTCTTATACAAGCTGCTAACTACTATGTAATGTGACAACACTTCTGTTATCATTTTAAATAGGTGATTACAAGATCAAATCCTAGTGGTGGAGTTTTTGGGCTGAAAAAATTTAAGAAAGTATAAAATAAATGCTACATTGTAAACAATGTATTTGTAATGTGTTCAAGTATTCGATTTTTGAGTTTACATGATTGATTTATTTTGTGAATTCATTATATTTGATTCGTTGATGACTTATTTAAATAATTTTTTTTTAAAAAAAAAAAACGAGAGCTTCCTTATTATTATTATTATTTTTTTTTTGAAAGGAAGAGGTTCCTTATTTTTTTTTTGAAAGGAAGAGGTTCTTTATTGTTGTTATTATTGTTGTTGTTGTTGTAGTAGTAGTAGTAGTTATTGTTGTTGTTATTATTATTATTATTAACAAACAACTAACTTACTAAACAATATTTTTTCTCAAATGAAAAATATTATCTGTTGATCAAAACAGTTAACACAATCTACTATATATTAACTATTAACTAAGACAATCCATTACGAGCTTTTGCTATTTGCTCAACACTCCGATTACTCCCACCACGTAATTTGTTTTAATTGGGTGAAACACTTTCACTATTCACCAAACACTCCAATTATAACCACAGAAATCAATGAGTCATTTCTGGTGGAAGTGACAACAAGAGAAAGCATGAATCACACCAATTAATAGGGTTTTTGTTGTAAAAATTATGCTTGGGTACTATCCAGTGAGAGTATTTTCATCTAAAATTATTATTGCACCAATTAATTTAATGAAAAATTATGCCACAAGTCATAGTTATGCATTCTTGAAATATTTACTTTTATGAAAAATTTAATAATCTTGCATTGATATACGCTAGGATACCGAATGATACTTTGATAAATTCTGAAACACTAATTTAAAAAATACACATTGCACATTGGACTGTTCACGCTACGCCCATGTGGTAACTAGTACTTGGATAAAAGGCAAATAAAAATGACTAGAGTTGAAAAGCATAAAGTCAAAAGTTCAAACTTATATGTCTACAACATCTTTAAAAGAGTTGTCATCGAATAAGATCCGTTCAGATTTTGTTAAATTAATTTCATCCAACATAAAACCAAATAAAAAAAAAAAAGAATCATTTCTAAAATTAATAATCAATTTTTTTTTTTTGAAAACAAATTAATAATCAATTAACACATCACATAATAATAAAGCTTAAAATAAGAATAGAGTTAATACCCAAAATTGTCCTCGACTATAGTGGTTTTTCTCAATTTCGTCCTAAACGACTTTGGTGACCTAGTATCGTCCCAGACTTTTGTGTTTCGCTCAATTTAGTCCTCCATTTGTTATTCCGTCAAATTGGTGTTAAATTTAGGGACAATTCAGTAATGTCAATATTGATCTCTCTTTACTTTCAACTTGTGAAGTGCGAAATTCCTCTTTCTTGTACGAATTACACCCAGAATTACTCTCGGACCTGCAAATCAAATTTTATATTTGCAGTTTTAGGAGTAATTCTGAGACTAATTCGTAAAAAAAAAAGGGATTTCGCAGTTCACATGTCTATGAGTAAAGAGATGCCAATATTAAAATTACTTAATTGTCTATTTATTTAACACCAAATGGATAGAATAACAAATGAGGGACTAAATTGAGCAAAAACACAAAAGTATGGGACGAAATTGAGCGAAACATAAAAGTCTGGAACGATATTAGGTCACCAAAGTCGTTTAGGACGAAATTGAGAAAAATCACTATAGTCAGGACGATTTTGGGTATTAACTGGATAAGAATATTTGTAGTATAATCATGCAATAATGAGTTTGCTACTTTTTCCTTTCAATGTCTCCAAATTTAATTTATAGGGAAGCAGAATTGCCGTCTTAAATTTCTTACCAACTATTTTTCTCACTTCAAAATTTTTCCAATATTCTACTTCTATCACCATCTAAAATTATGACACGAAAATATCTTTTATTTTTTGTTTTCTGTTTTAAGATTAGTAGAATTTGAAAATATATGTAAAAGAACTTACTCTTTATCAAATATCTATATAAGGGCAAATTATGCTGTGCAACTGCATGCTGCACACGGAATTGGATTCATAATTTTTATATTATAGATTTATAATTACTGAACTCTATATTCACAATTATAAAACTATATGTTCATAATTTTCAATGTTCATATTCCCAATTGTTGAAACTATATGTTCATAATTTGATAACTATACAGTTTAGAAATTATGAATCTGTAGTATATAAATTATGAATCTATAGTATAGAAATTATGAATATACAGTATAGAAATTATGAATCTATAATATAGATGATAGATACCCCAAATTGACCGTCTGGATTAGAGGTCAGACAATAAGACAAGGCAGCCAGACAGGGGATGGCTCATTATTTAATAAAAGGAGGGTCACTAGGGACCCCTTAGCCACGATGCGAGGCGCCTCACAATAGCTGTCAAGCACTCTTAAAGCGGCCAGCCCGCTAGCCGGCGTGTCCCCGGGCGAGCTCTCGGATGCACCATGGTTCCCCGACCGAACACCCATGGGGTTCGGGCGGGCGACCAGGCCGCGTGGGCGGTGCGTCCCTAATTGTATGTCTTTCCGGGACCTGGTCGAGCGACCAAGCTGTACAGACGGGACCATTCCCGACCGGCCACACACCAGAAACGCGTTCAGCGGATTCTACGGAATTGATCTTCGCTCATTAGGCAGCTTCCTTAATTAGTTTGTGCGGAAAATGCAGTAAGTTGACAGCACGTCAACCCTATCCCCGTTTAGGCTGGGCTACACGCTAGCCCTACTTACCATGTATGAAACCTACATTTATGAATAAATATCCCCCTGGGATCATCGTGTAGGAGGTGTACGCTTTTGAGGGTCAAACCCTAGAGAAATAATATCACATTATTCTATCTTTATTACTTCACCTTTATTTTCACTATCTCGCATAAACATTATTCCATTATTCGATAGTGTTGGCCTGCCGAGCAGCCATCGGATTGTGAAAACCAATAATAGAAAGGGAAAAGAGCCAAATAGACCCTCGAACTTTGGCTTAAAAGTCAATTAGGGCCCTAAACTTTTTAAAGGTGCAATTACACCCATCAACAATTCATTTAGGTGCAATGAAGCCCAAAAACAAGTTAATGACCTGCTATCACATGTCATTAGGGTTCAGGCCACCTTCCAGTGAATTTGCTGACAAAAAAAAGTGACCGACGAAATTTTCGGCAAAAAAAGTGATCGGAAATTTCGTCGGTCGCCGAACACTTTTTTGTCGGAAATTTCACTGGTCACTTTTTTTTTTTGCCGGAAAATTCGTCAGAAGGTGGCCTGAACCCTAATGACCTGTGATAGTAGGTCACTAACTTGTTTTTGGGCTTCGTTGCACCTAAATGATTTGTTGATGGGTGTAATTGCACCTTTAAAAAGTTTAGGGGTCTAATTGACTTTTAAGCCAAAGTTCGAGGCCTATTTGACTCTTTTCCCTAGCTAATAGAAATTATAGATCTATAATATAGAAATTATGAATCAAATTACATGTGCACCTTACATGGTACACACAGTTGCACAACATAACGCTCCCAATATAAGCTATTGACATGAAGTCCAAAGTTATACCAAAAATTCATTTACCATGCACACAAGGCAAAATTCATTCTAAAAAGTAAATTTAGAAGGAAACATACATACAATTCTTAGATGAATGAAATTTTCTTAGTATTTGTTATTTAATTCTTGTAGTCCCTTTCAGGCTTTCACAGCTCATACTATAAAGCATACTTTATCAACAAGACTTGACTTGACAGCTTCCTTTGTACAAGCCTTCAATCTTCCCGTCTTTCATAATCAAATCCCTATCTGTCTCTCTCAAAACTTGGAAAAATTCAAAGCTCATGCTACCTCCCATTTCAAGTGTCCCAGAATTTTCAAATTCTTCTTAATAATTCATGGGGATATAAACAAACAAACAAGCAATTATCAATTATTCAAGATGCGATTGAAGCCCCTCAGCTCTCTCGATCATCAGCAATGGAGTTCTCATCAGACGATAACAAGTTGAGAGTTGAAAAGCGTTACAGAGGGGTGAGGAAGCGGCCGTGGGGGAGATACGCGGCGGAGATAAGGGATTCAACCCGGAACGGAGCGCGAGTTTGGCTGGGGACATTCGACACCGCGGAAGAGGCGGCGTTGGCGTACGATCAAGCGGCGCTATCGATGCGCGGGAAGTCGGCGTTCCTCAACTTTCCGACGGAGAAAGTGCAGGAGTCGCTGGACAACATGGAGTACTGGTGCGAGGAGGGTTCGTCTCCGGCGGCCACGCTCAAGGCGACGAACAAAATGACGATGAGGAGAAGAAAACTTCAGAGGAAGAAGAAGAAGAAGAAGAAAAATGATGACGATGAGAATGGTTCAGTTCTGGTTTTTGAGGACTTGGGAACTGAGCTTTTAGAGGAGCTCTTGACTTCATCATCCATGGCCGCTGCTTAATTAATTTAATTTATTCTGCTGGCCGGCCGGGTTCAACCACAGATCAGATATATGCTGCTTTAATTTGGTTCTTGTACATGCAGTTGTTAGAATATTAAACAATATATATGATAATGTTTTAGCTAATATAAGTGTAGCAAGTATTGTTAAGGATAAGAATAATGTTGTACTCAATAATAATGCTCTAGTTAGTACTATTCTTCTCCCAACTCTAAGGGCCCTCCACACTCCAATCCAGCCGATCATATGAAATGATATAGATCATGGTAACTTAATGGTGAGGATTTGTCTACTTTGTCCACTTTAGGTATAATCTCACACTATTGCAGTCATGTTTCAAATATTGATCTCTTATCTCAAATATTACCCATTGAATCAGTAAACTAAGTTCGTGCGGACATGTCAATACTATTCTGCCAATACAGTTAAACTGAAATTTGACTGAATTATTGTTAGTCTTCCTCCCAATTTTTTTTTTTTTTTTTTAACACATGGAACCAACAAGTTATAGGTGATATATTACTATATTAGGTACCCACTTCGGCACAGTTTAATTAATCCAAACTAAGTTGAGAGGTTTTATTTTGATAATTAAATATTAGCGCGTGATTTTAACAGTAATTTTATTTGTTTTTTTTTTGTTTTGTTTTGTTTTGTTTTTTTGTTTTTTTGTTTTTTTTTTTTGTTTTTTTTTTTGGGAATGAAAGGATTTAGATTTAAGAATTTGAAAATCAGAGAATTTAAAAGATCAAGCGAAGTAACAGTTACCCAATTTTTCCATTTCCTACAATTGTATTATGGGATCAATATCACACTTTAATGGTTTGTTTGAAAATTTTAAAATATTTTTTGAAATATGATTTTTTGGAGCATAGTCGTTTTTTTAAAAAATATTTTTATTTTATGGTGTTTGACAAAAAACTGAAAAAAAAATTATCTTTTTGTTTATAGTTTAATTTTTTTTATATGAATAAAATCTATTACAAAAAATAAAAGAATATATATAAGGATCCAGCAACTAATAAGTATTCCGTAATATTATATATGTATGAGGATTTGTTTAATTAATTGCTTAACTCTAAACTTGGAATTATTTAAATTTTTACGTAAATAAAGAAGACAAGTGACACCATTACAAGTAATTAAAGAATACATTAAGAACCTCACCAAAAAAAAAAAAAAAAGATTATATACATTAAGAAAACGTAAAATAAGGGATATATATATATATATATATATATATATATATATATAAGGTTCTTAATAAAGAATACATTAAGAACCTCACCAAAAAAAAAAAAAGATTATATACATTAAGAAAACGTAAAATAAGGGATATATATATATATATATATATATATCCCTTATTTTACGTTTTCTTAATGTATATAATCTTTTTTTTTTTTGGTGAGGTTCTTAATGTATTCTTTAATTACTTGTAATGGTGTATATATATATATATATATATATATATATATAGTGAAAGGTTCCAGTGCGGTTGGGTGCTTTCCGTGTGGTTGATTAATGTGCGTGAGCTTTGTACTTAATGTGTGTGAGTCTTGTGCTTATTATGCCTGAGTTTTATACTTAATGTGCGTGAGTGTGTAATGTTAATGTGCGTGAGTTTTGTACTTAATGTGCTTGAGTCTTGTATTTAATGTGTCTGAGATTTGTACTTAATGTGCGTGAGTGTGTAATGTTAATGTGCTCCTGTACATATACGTCTTCGTCTTCTCTTCCTCTCTTTTCCCTTAATCCTCTCTTCCTCTCTCTCTCTCTCTTCTTCTTCATATACGTCTTCGTCTTCTCTTCCTATTCCCTTAATCCTCTCTTCCCCTCTCTCTGTTCTTCATCATATACGTCTCCGTCTTCGTCTGACCTTTGTGTTTAATGTGTGTGAGGTTGTGGTCTGAATGTATTTTGTTTATAGCTTCCTGTGCGATTGCGTTAAAAATCACGCACATTAAGCACAAACCTCTCGCACATTAAGCACAATACTCAGGGGCATTAAGTACAAAACTTACGCACATTAACATTACACACTCACGCACATTAAGTACAAATCTCAGGCACATTAAGCACAAGACTCACGCACATTAAGTATAAAACTCACGCACATTAATCAACCGCACAACCGCACGGGAAGCCACAAATGCACCTGATCCCTTCCATATATATATATATATATATATATATATATATATATATATATATATAGAGAGAGAGAGAGAGAGAGAGAGAAATATGTGTCTGTGTGTGTGTGTGTGTACACGCGCGTATGTATGTGTAATATTGTTTAAAAGTATTACATTATTTCTCAATATAGTATTATATTTTTTAGTATAAGTATATTTCCATATTGACTCCACGACTTATATCTATCTATGATTCTATGAATTAACCAATAAACCAGATAGGGCGTGCTGTGCTGGTCATTTACTATTCCTTGTTAAAATATTATTTTTATTAAAATAAACTTATAAATTAAAAATTATATAGTAAATTCGTCATAAAAGTTAAGAACAGCTATAATACGAAAGAAGTAAATAAATAATTTTTATATTGTAACTTATTATATTAAAAATAAATATAGAAATAGATTAATATAATAATTTTGAACGAAAAAAATTAAATAACAAAGAATTATTAATTTTTTTTTTGGGGGGTTTGTGTGTTCGTTTCGACGATTATTATTATTATTAATTTTTTTTTTTAAAATAAAAGTATTTGATTTGGTTCAATCTAACATGAATTTTATCTGGGCTAACTTGGTCCGATCCAATTCATGATCAAATACTAACTGAGTATATTGTGGGTTGAATTTGACACCACTTTTAGGGCAAATTATATTATGCACCGCACGTCTTTTTTTTTTTAAATGAAAATAAATAGTGTTTGTTTTTGCCGTTTCGCATCCTTTTGCAAAAAGTAACTCTGTTATTCAGTGTTATTTTGTATACACTGCAGTTTCAGTTAAATACAACTACAGTTTCATTTCGATATAACTATAGTTTCATTCGATATTTATAGACTCAAATATGTGAAAATGTTATTTAATTTTATTTTATATACACTATAGTTTCATTAAAACACAACTACGTGATCATTTTGATATAATTACAGCTTCATTGTACAATATACACTCAAATATGTGAAATGTTATTCAGTTTCATTTTATATACACTGCAGTTTCATTTCACTATAACTACAGTATCATTTTGATATAACTGCAGTGTCGGTTTAGATATACTATAGTGTCAGTTGGTGTTTAATACACCAAACAAGCGGACTCCGTTAACTCTAACGGCAGACCGTTTCTTTACTTAAAGAAACGGCGCCGTTTTTGACCGCGGTGCACATGCACCGCGGTCTATAATATAACCACTGCACTTTTAGAGATTGGGAAAGAGTCTATTGAGCGTGAGAGTGAAATTTACAAAGTAAAAATTTTGGATAATTCATTTTCCTTTCATCATAATGAGTTTTTTGTTTTGATTTTATTATTATAATAATTATTATTTTTTTGGATAGTCGCGAAAATTTAGATGTTGGAAAATAATATTTGAATTTTATTTTTGGGAATACTAGGTAAAATATATATGTAATAGATATGAAATTTTACTGCCACCTAAGATCACAAGGTGACTTCACGAAAACATATCTTAGGATAGTGATAAAGACTTCCCTGTAAAGCAAAGAGATAAAATTTTATAGAGAGGCTCTACTCAAACTACCATATCAAAGTAGAAAGTAGCAAAACATAAGAGTTAATTACCGAAATGGTCCCTTGACAATAGCGAAATTATTAATTTGGTCATTGACTATTTTTTTGACCAAATAAGTCCCTTAACTTTAAAAATCTTAACCTATTTGGTCCTCTGTTTGTTTGACTGTTAGTCAACCGTTAACTTGGGACCAAATTGGTAATTCGCTATAGTCAAGGGACCATTTTTGTAATTAACTTTAACGGTGGGCAATTCGGTTCAGATTTCTCGAACCGAACCATACCAAACTAGTTAGATTCGGTAATATACTGAATAACCGAACGATAATAGATTCTTGTATATCGAACGGTTTGCTAAAAACTCGAACCGAACTGAATTGTTCGGTAAAAACCGAACGGACCGAATACCGTTTGAACTTTGAATTGCTATTTTATTATATATTAGACTTTGGATATGGACTATGTAAACACCATAACACATAATATAGAATTTTGATAACAAACCATAAAGAAACCAAATAAAACATTTACAAGAGATACCTGTGAGAATATGAGTTGAACGGCAGAGCAAGCAACAAGAGACTTGGATTTACTTTTTATTTATTTATTTATTATTATTATTATAATTTTTTTTAAAAAAAAAAAAATCAAACGATATTCGGTTCAGTTCAATTTTTTACCGAACAATTCGGATTGGTTTTTTATCGAACCGTTCGGTATAAAGAATCCAATACTGTTCGGTATATTACTGAACCAAACTAGTTCGGTTCGGTTTGGTATGGTTCGGTTCGAGAAAATTAAACCGAATTGCCCACCCCTAATGTTAATTACCAAAATGATCCCTTGACTATAGCGAACCTCCCAAGTTAACGGTTGACTAACGGTCAAACAAATGGAGGACCAAATTGGTTAATATTTTTAAAATTGAGAGACTTAATTAGTTAAAAAAAATAGTGAAAGACCAAATTAGTAATTTCGTTATAGTCAAGGGGCCATTTCGATAATTAACTCCAAAACATAATTAAGCTCCTATATCACAAAGTGATCAAACATAAACTCCCGCAGCAAGTAGTAAGAACAATGATCCAAAACCATCCATAGATGTTCCCTCTTGTCAGACGACAGACGACAGGCTCGCCGGCCTATATTGTACGTTCTTATATTTAATTATATAATGATAAATAAATTCATTTATACAGTTCATGTATGCTCCCGTATAACGTTATTGGAAATGTTCCAAAGACAATTAAGATTGACATTATATCTTGCATGTAGTCACATTTTCTGTTTTTAATTAGGTGGTCGATCAGATCACATTTGAATATTTGATGAAAGTGGCGTGAACCCCATCCATTTCTCTATATGTTGCAGCTCAAAGAGTCAATAATACTTCACCTTCAGGATTCGATCCTGTAACATCTCCTTAAAAAGAGATATATAAATGTCATTTGAACACAATGTGCTTGGCAAATGCGCAACACTTAATTACATATATCATATATGCACCATATATGCATGAATCGGATATGATTTTTTTTTCTTTGGGTAATTCTTTGGGATCATTAGAAATCAAATAAAGCATGTGGAAATTTCCAGCTCCCTTCTGTAGGCAATATTTGGAGAAAGAGATCAATGTTCGAACATCGGCAGCGACAGTTTGGAGATTATGTTTAAAGTGGACAGATCCCTTGTGTGCACCGAGCATTTAATCTTGTCTGTTGAGCCATTGAGTCACCATAATTTATATTTTCTCAAATGCTCTGTCGGGCCGGGGGATTCAACTTTTGGGAGAAGATATATTACGAATGTAAAGATTGGAAGAAGGAAGAAGAAGAGAACGGTTATTGATTCTTGATTCTGGGATCTAACCAATCCAACAGTGACTAATGGAACAGTAGCCATTGGCCTTATATACACTGTACAGAAGAGAAGGAAAGGGAGGTTGCAAATACTAACCAACTAACAGACTTATTAACTGCTAGATAACAACTAAATTTAATCCTCTAATATCCCCCCGCAAGCTGGAGTGTACATGGAATGGAGCCCCAGCTTAGATACAAACTTTTGAAACAACATTGGCTGCAGGGGTTTGGTTAGAATATCTGCTGTTTGGCTTTCTGTAGGGACATGTAGCAGTTTGATAACCCCTTTTTGAACCTTTTCTCTTATAAGATGGCAATCTATCTCTATATGCTTGGTCCTTTCATGAAAAACCGGGTTCTCAGCCATAGCAATGGCAGACTTACTATCGGAAAACAACACAGCTGCTTCATTTAAATGAATTCCCAAAACTTCAAGGAGATAAAATAACCACTGTATTTCACATGTAGCAAGGGCAAGAGCCCGGTATTCAGCTTCAGAGGATGACCTTGAGACAGTGCTTTGTTTCTTTGATTTCCAGGTCACTAAGGCATTTCCCAAGAACACACAAAAACCAGCTACAGATCTCCTTGTATCAGGGCAAGCTGCCCAGTCTGAATCAGCAAAGCCACTCATTTTCAAGCTTGAGTTTGCAGGAAAGAATAAGCCTTGTCCAGGGCTACTCTTGATATATCTCAACACTCTGTGTGCTGCCTGCAAATGAAGAGTGGTGGGGTTGTCCAAGAACTGAGATAGTTGTTGCACAGCAAAGCAAATGTCTGGTCTGGTGATGGTTAAATATAGGAGCTTTACCACCAGCCTCCTGTATTGAGTATTATCCTCTAAGGCTGTACCACCATTTTTGGACAATTTGTTTGTCTGCACCATAGGGCATCTCACAGGCTTACTTTCAAGGAAGCCTGCATCATGTAGCAAATCTAGAGCATACTTTCTTTGTGTCACTGAAATTCCTGTCTGATTTCTAGCAACTTCAAGTCCTAGAAAGAATCTGAGATTCCCAAGGTCCTTGATTTGAAATACTGAATGTAGATGCTGTTTAATCTGTTGTATTTGACCTTTATCACTGCTAGCCAAGACTATATCATCAACATATACAAGGAGGGCAATAAAATCATTACCAGATCCTCTAGTGAATAGGGAATTGTCACATATGGCTTGCTTGAATCCCATGCTAGTCAATTCAGTGGTTAATCTGGCATTCCACTGTCTACTTGCCTGTTTCAGGCCATAGAGTGATCTCTTCAATTTGCATACTTGTCCAGGCTGTTTGGGGACAAAACCTGGGGGTAGAATCATATACACCTCTTCCTTAAGATCTCCATGTAGGAATGCATTGTTGACATCAAGTTGATGCAACTCCCATCCCTTTGCAGCTGCCACAGCAATTAAGGTTCTGATGGTTGTGACCTTAGCCACTGGACTGAAAGTGTCAACATAATCTATACCACAAGTTTGAGTGTACCCTTTTGCCACTAGTCTGGCCTTACACCTCTCTACTGTCCCATCAGCTTTATGCTTGATTTTGTAAACCCATCTACACCCTATTGGTTGCTTAGAGGGTGGAAGAGTGGTCAACTCCCATGTATCATTGGCGTGCAGTGCATCAATCTCTGCTTGCATAGCAGCTTTCCATCATTCATATTGAGTGGCTTCATTGTAAGATTTGGGCTCCTGGATGTCAAGAATATTTGTAGCAAAAGTCTTGAATCCAGGGGATATCTTCTTGTAGGACAGAACTGCTGAGAGAGTGTGAGGAGATGTCCTAGTAGCAGGTAATTTGTAGTCATAGTCCCTGAGGTATCCAGGCCTTGAAGTTTGTCTACTGGACCTCCTAGGTTGCAGTGAGTCTGGATCAGATTGTGGCAAAGTGATTTGCCTCAAGTCATTCTGATTTTGCCCAAAAACAGGCATGTGACCATTATGTTCTGTAGGGCAATATGGAGAGGGAGCTTCTGTAGGATTATTCTGCACATAATCAGTCAAATGATCATCTGGTTCTGTAAACCTATCACCACTGCTTACCTCTTCTCTTTGTGAGACCCTTGTCAGGACATTGTCATCCATAATGCCACCATCACTTGGCAAAATTAGATCCTGAGATGATCCCTGGTTACTCAGATGACTTGCTGTCTGATAGGGAAAAATATTTTCATGAAATACCACATCTCTTGATACAAATACTTCCCTGGAATTCAAATCATAAAGCTTATATCCTTTCACCCCATTAGGATATCCAAGGAATAGACACTTTCTGGCCCTGGGTGCAAACTTGCTTTGGTGTCCTTTCTGCACAACAGCATAGGCTAGGCACCCAAAGATTTTGAAATGACAGTATTGAGGGGGCTTCTTGAATAAAATTTGATAGGGTACTTGACCTTGTAAAGCTGCTGAGGGTAGCTTATTAATGATATACACTGCATGCAATATGCAATCTCTCCAAAAACTGTCTGAAAGTCCTGCCTGGAACTTGAGGGCTCTTGCAACAGCCAAGATGTGGCCATGTTTCCTCTCCACTACACCATTTTGTTGTGGAGTATATACACATGTTGATTGGTGGATGATTCCCTTTTCTTGGAAAAACTTATCCATCTTGAATTCCTGTCCATTATCTGTTCTTATGCATCTCACCATTTTTCCAAATTGTGTCATAGTGAGAGCACAAAAATTCTGAATCAGTGTTCTAACTTCACTTTTACTTCTCATCAGATGAACCCATGTGGCCCTGCTATAATCATCCACAATAGTTAGAAAATATCTGTGTCCATACATGGTATGTACATGATATGGTCCCCAAATATCAATGTGCACAAGATCAAAACAATCATTTGAGATAGTGAAGCTGTTATTAAAGGGTAATCTCTTTTGCTTGGCTAAATGACATATATTGCAAACTTCATCTTTATTCATCCCCATATCTACATCTGATAAAGGCAACTGCCTTAGTTTGCCATATGAACAATGTCCTAGTCTAGCATGCCAAATGCTACTGGAATTACAAGCATTAACCCTAACTTGTTCCAATTTTCTAGAGGCAGAAAAAACAGGTTTCACAAGGTGATATAACCCTTTCTGTAAGCTAGCCAAGCCAATCATCCTCCCAGAGTCCTGATCCTGTATAATGCACAAATCAGAATGTAGCAGCAGTCTACATTTGGAAGCTTTAATCAATTCACTAACAGAGATTAGATTATAATGGAATGCAGGCACACAGAATACTTTTTGCAGAGTCAAACTGTCTTCACAAATAGACCCTATATGAGTGATTTCAGCTCTATCACCATTAGGTAATTCCACAAACATACCTTCAACCCTTTTTGCATTGGTCAACATGTCATGATGACAAACAACATGATGGGTAGCCCCACTGTCTAGTATCCAACTAGCTTTATTTTCAAGAAAGTGTTTGTGATGAGTACCTTCAAGTTGTGAATTAGGGGCAAAGTTAGCAGCAATGAGATTGACTTGGGGTGTCATTCCTCCAGCTTCATTCAATGGTGAGGAGTTGTGAACCATACTATCTCTTTGCAGGAGCTGTCTAAGCATTCTGTACTCATCTTGGTTCAAGGTGACAGAACTATTATTCTCACTGGGAGTTTGATCATCAGGGATGAACTGTACTTGATTTGCAGAACCAGCACTTCTATTTCTTGGTTTCCACCCAGGTGGATAACCATGTTTCTTGTAACATTTCTCTATGGTGTGTCCAGTAAAACCACAATAAGAACATATAGGTTTCTTATTATTGCTATTAGGATGGAACTTCTTAGATCCTGAGCCATTCCCCTGAGTGAAGAGAATACTCCCTGCTTCTTGGATTTGCATTCCTGCTATTCCATTGTTAAGCCTTCTCTCTTGTTGTTGGACCATCATGAATGCCTCATCAACGGAAGGGAGAGGCTTGGTCATCATTATTTGGGATTGAACGGATGCATAGGTTTCATTGAGACCCCTTAGGAACACAGAGAGGTTATCACTTTCTAAGTGATGCTGTAGTGTTTCTAATAATCCACAATCACACATCTTCTCACATTTACACATAGGTAATGGTCTAATAACCTGAAGCTCATCCCACAAACATTTCAATTTTGCAAAGTAGGCACTTACAGTTAAGTCCCCCTGCCTTATCTGATGGATTTCAGCATGAAGATCAGAAATTCTGAATATGTCTGCTTCGCTGAATCTAGCCTTCAAGGTACTCCATATTTTCTCTGCTGTCCCAACCCAAAGAATGGTCTGTGCGATTTCAGGGGAGACAGAACGCATAATCCAGGTCGACACCATGTTGTTGCACCTCTTCCAGTAGGGATATTTCACTTCTCCTGCATTTGGCACAGCAATGGTGCCATCAACAAACCCTAGTTTGTTCTTGGACAGCAGTGACATCTCCATTGCCCTTGCCCAAGTGTGGTAGTTCCTGCCGTTGAGAACTGATGAAACGAGAACCAGTGAGGGGTTCTCGTTTGGGTGCAAGAAGAAGGGGCTGGCAGCATCGTTTGGATCAAAGATTGTTCCAGTGGGAATCGGAATCGAACTCGCCGGTGCTGTATTGGGTGATGTCGCCATTGACGGAGCTGTTGCAGCTGTAGGCAGTCTGCTTGTTGCGCCGTTCCATGCCATAATCGCAGCTTCAGTGCTCTGATACCATATTACGAATGTAAAGATTGGAAGAAGGAAGAAGAAGAGAACGGTTATTGATTCTTGATTCTGGGATCTAACCAATCCAACAGTGACTAATGGAACAGTAGCCATTGGCCTTATATACACTGTACAGAAGAGAAGGAAAGGGAGGTTGCAAATACTAACCAACTAACAGACTTATTAACTGCTAGATAACAACTAAATTTAATCCTCTAATAAGATATATGAATTCAGACATGGCCTGGCAACACACACTTTGTTCAAAGTTTTGACTTTTATTTCGTTCAAATTAAACCATTCGCATTCATATAAATACTACGCTAACCATCGTCACAGATATAGGGAAACTTCCTACTCCGATCCCTTTTGTCTCGAGATTGAATTCAGACAAGGAAACATATATTTAGATCCATGTTGTTTTGTTGTGGCTTAAGCGTGCACATCGCTTTAAATTTATTTATCACCCCATATATTACTATATTGTTTAATAACAACTGTATTGAATTATCTAAAAATCTGTCAACAAATTTGCGGTTGAATAGGCCATGGCTATAAAATATTAGGCAAATTATATCATGGATCAGAGTCCATTTTGCATGGTGGACTCCAATATAAAATAACGTTGATTTATATTAAGTGTTAATTAGTGTATCATGTTTAATAACGTAACATTCATCTTGTACTATGTTCATAATATTTGTTCTATATGATCATAAACCTTAATGGACTTGAATCGGAAGGAAAGCAATCAAAAGAAGAAGATCCAAAAGAAGGGAATCAGAAATATATATATATTTCAAAGATATTGTCTACTGTCACCACAACAAAATGGAGCTATTGATGAAGCATTCAAAAGACTAAAGTAAATCAACTTTGAAAGGAGTTCACACGAGGAAGAATGAAAAAAGAGTTGTTAGACACATTGCAACTTGTCTGAATCTACATGCTTACACTCGAGACAATTATATTGTCGCAGCAAGTTTTAGGGATTGTGGTAACTTTTGAATCACTAGGTGTCCTGAGCAGGCCCTAACTATAAAAGACATTATTAAATTCATACTATATATACTCAGACTAATTCCCGTTGCTGGACCGACCCAATTAAGGGGCAAAGTGAGGATCCCTTTCTTAAAAGAAGATGCTGGAAAATGGATATATTGTGATATATTGCTATCTGAGAAAGAAACTAGCTACTAATAAGTACTCAACAAACCAAACTAAGGATTCTTTAAGTCCTACACTCAACTTCAACAATCTTTCTAGCTATACAGGTCTTGGGTCTTGATGCACTAAACCAAACTACCATTTGGGTCTTGAGATCACTAACAGGTATTTGGGTCTTGATGCACTAAATCAACATGTTTATGTACCTAATTGTAACTCTCAAAAGTTTGAGGGTTTAATTGACTTCTCAGGTAAAATTTGATGGTGTATTTGACCCTTTTCCCTTATTATTATTATTATTATTATTATTATTATTAGTATACAATGATATTTTAGTCTTTATATCACTTTTTTATTTTCATTTCCAATATTTCTATTCCTCCCTAGCAAACAATGTTATTTAATTTGAATTCAATTCATTCCACCTTATTCTTTTTGCATAGAAATTACAATTAATTTTATCGCTAATTTCTTCCTCCCAACTAAACGTAGTGTTATAGTTGTTGAAAGATATATAGTTACTTGAATAATAGTTTTTTTGTTGGTCGGCGTGATTTTGTGGTGTCATACGCAACATTGAACATATACTAACGCCAAATTAAAAGTGTAGTAAAATAAATAAGAAATTAAAGAATATATATATAGGTGGGCAAATAGGAGAAGAATGAAGAAGATGAATAACCGTACGCCATGCATGGACCATCCGCCGACGGAAGACGACAACGCCCAGTGGTGAAACACAAGACTGTGATATCATATTAAAAAATAATATGGGAAACAGTTAATTATATACTAAATAAATTAAAGCGAATGACCAGCAAAAAACGCCCAAACTGGTTAATTGGTCATTCATAGATTAATGTAAAAAGGGATTCCATCAGATGTAGACTAGCTGCAATAATATTTCAAGAAGATTAACTATTGCGTTAATAATAACTATATATATATATATATATATATATATATATATATATATATATATATATATATATATATATATATATATATATAAGGTTCCCGGGCATTTGTTGCTTCCCGTGCGGATGTGCGGTGGATTAATGTGCGTGAGATTTGTACTCAATGTGCGTGAGTATTGTGTTTAATGTGCCTGAGATTTGTAAAATGCAGCAAAAAATATTATGTCAGCTTCTTCCCCATCCCCAGTAGCCATTTGCCCCCTCCCCGATGATGATGATGCGGAGGCGAGCTATGGAGGTTAAGAATTATGAGAATAATACAACAGAAATCCACACTTTGTTGCTGTGCAAATTTTACTATGCGTGCGTTATTTATATAAACATTCAACTGCATTGAAGGTAGCTGATAACCCAGAATCCATGGCCAAATTGAAGGAAGAAGTAACAAGAAGCTTGAGCGTTAATGTGCGTGAGTTTCTGTTCTTCTTCTTTCTGAGATCGTAATTCTGAAATACTCAGGCACATTAAGCACAAATCTCACGCACATTAAACAGAATACTCAGACACATTAAGTACAAAACTCACGCATATTAACATGACGCACATTAAGTACAAATCTCAGGCACATTGAGTACAAATCTCACGCACATTAAGTATAAACCTCACGCACATTAATCCACCGCACATCCGCACGGGAAGCAACAAATGCACCTGATCCCTTCCATATATATATATATATATATATATATATATATATATATATATATATATATATATATATATATATATAGAGAGAGAGAGAGAGAGAGAGAGAGGTTTAGGATCAGGTGCACATGTCACTTCCCGTACGAAAATGCGGTTTGTGCACTTGAAGGCTTAAAACCATGCACTTGAAGGCAAAAAAGTTGCATTCGAAGGCAAATAGATGTGCAATTGATGCAATTTATGGTGCCAAAAAAGGTGGTTATTCAACTTAAGTGTTATTAAACCAATTACCCATACAAATCGTTTGTAAATCTCACAAATTTTATTAGAAATTTAGTTATATGTTATTGCCCAGAAGTTGTGCACTTGAAGGCAAAGAAACATGCACTTGAAGGCAAAAGGGTTCACTTGAATGCTAAGTTTTTTTTTTTAATTTTATTTTATTTTTATTTTTACACAATAGTAAGACACACATACACTTGTAGGCATTAAATTGAGCACTTGAAAGCATAAAGAGGATCACTAAAAGGCAAGGGCGAGAGAAAACAAAAAAGAACACTAAAAAGGAAAATTCGAAGGAAATTAATTATGCACTCTTAGAAAGGAAAAACATGCACTTGAAAGCTACAAAACGTGCACTTGAAGGCCAAAGATTTGCACTCAAAGGCACAAAGATGTGCACTCAAAGGAGAAACTAAGTACTGAAATAAAAGTGATGCACTCGAAGAAGAAAAAATGTGCACTCGAAGAAGGAAAAATGTGCACTCAGATACAAAAGACAAGCTGACTTATTTTCTCAAAATTACAAGAATCCCACCTCACGTTTTTTTTTTTTTTTTTTTTTTTTTAATTATCTTCAATATGGGCTGTTGATTTAGACCCCATCTATGGTTGAAACTTAACCCTATTTTTTACCTTAAGACTTCCTGCGCATTTGATCTGCATATGTGTGTGTGTGTGTATATATATATAATTAAGTTCCAATGTGGGTGAAGGTTTCCTGTGCGGTTGTGCGGTGAGTATGTGTGTGAGTTTTGTACTTAAGATGCGTGAGACTTGTGCTTAAGGTGCGTGAGTTTTGTACTCAATGTGTGTGGATGTGTACTTAATGTGAGTAGTTGTTGAAACTTAAGGTGTGTGAGTCTTGTGCTTAAGGTGCGTGAGTTTTGTACTTAAGTTGCATGAGTCTTGTGCTTAAGGTGCGTGAATTTGTGCTTAATGTGAGTAGTTGTAGTTGTTGAAACTTAAAGATGCATGTGTTTTGTGCTTAAAGGTGCGTGGGTTTGTGTTTTGAAGATGTTTTGTTTGTGTGCATAATGTGCGTGTGTTTGTGTACTTAAAGTGCGTCAGTTTAATATTTAGTGTGCGTCCAACCGCAGGGGAAGCCCCCTCCTGCACCTAAACCCTTCCATATATATATATATATATATATATATATATATATATATATATATATATATATATATATATGTTCTGGTGCGGTTAGGGTATCCAGGTGCGGTTGTGCGGTTTAATTTGGGCCTTTCATCTCGCTTAAATCAACGTTCAGGATTATCAAAGTTTTTTAAAAAAAACGCGGTGGCAATTTTGTAATTTTTGCATCTAGGTCAAATTTAAGGTGAGCGGATCTGTGACTAATGTGCGTGAGTTTTGTGCTTAATGTGCGTGTGTTTTGTGCTTAATGTGCGTGAGTTTTGTGCTTAATGTGTGTGGGGTTGTGTTTATCGTGAGTAGTTGTTAAAACTTAAAGTTTGTGAGTTAATACTTAAAGTGCGTGAGTTTTGTGCTTAATGTGCGTGATATTGTGCTTAATGTGCGTGGGTTTTGTACTTAATGTGCGTGAGTTTTGTACTTAATGTCAGTAGTTGTTGAAACTTAAAGTCTGTGAGTTAATATTTAAAGTGCGTGAGTTTTGTGCTTAATGTGCGTGATGTTGTGCTTAATGTGTGTGGATTTTGTACTTAATGTGCGTGAGTTTGTGCTTAAGATCTAACACTTAAGGTGCGGCTTAGCTTATACTTTGTTCCAAACACGCGTTTTTTTTTTTTTTTTTTTTTTTTTTTTTTTTTTTTTTTAATTTTCATTGATTTGAACCGTTGATCTAAATTTGATCAACTGCTCAGATTTAACCGCACAACCGCACGGGAAGCTATACCCGCATATGAGCCCTTTCCTATATATATATATATATATATATATATATATATATATATATTGAAATATATTTATACTATTACAAATTCACATTTTTTTAAGGTAGGATGAATGCTTCTTTAAAGTCTTTCAAAATTATATATTGGCCCTGTTTTGTAAATGGCTGTTGGCTGTTAGCTGATAGTTGATAGATGTTAGCTGTTAGCTGATTGAGTTAATTAGAGGGTATAACCAGTTTATAACATTAGCTGATTGTCGAAAGGTGTTTGGTAAATTAGTTGTTAGCTGGTAACTGTTTGATATAATTTTCTTTCTCAAAAAGTTAATTGAAAAAGTTGTTTTGAACATCTTTTTGTATTAGGGTGATTATACTACTTGCCAAACCAATATAAAATCCCTCTCTATCAGATGCTTTACACATTTACATATACTACGGCCTGTGAGGCTCGGTCCCGAGTCATTGTTTTCAAACTTTACCCATGTGATCAACTGAGCTGCACATGCTTCAATATACTTGCCAAGCTCTATTGAAGAAATTTCCTTTAGTGGGATTTGAACTCATGTCTTGTTTTGATACCAATTGTAGAAATCAATTGCTTAGTATTACATAAAAAAAATTATAACTAGTAGTAAAGATATAACTTTAATAATTTTCTTATACTTGCTTAACAACTAACTAATGTCATATTTCAATGATAAGATGTTGAATTTGGTCATCAAAATTTTCGTCCAACAATATGTTTTTTAATATTATTTTTATTTGAAAGTATAGCTTGGTGCATTTACTTAACATATAATATATTAGTATATGATTGTATTTAGTGTAGAAAGTTAGTACCTAAATGGCCAAGTTCCAATAGGGCGGCGAGAAGATGTAAATAAATTAAACGACAACATAATAATTGAGATGATGAAGATGTGATAAAAGACTACAATGAAAGATTTTAAGGCTTATCTCTTTTTTTTTTTTTTGAAGTTACCGGCTCTATTATATTGTAGTATCTGTTCATATACTTTCTCAACCTACTGAAACACAAAGAACCAATTACGCCTCAACTGAGGCTCGAACTCATAATCTTCCGAATGGAAGTCCAACCCGAGTACCATTAGACCACATAGTCCTGGTATTTTAAGGCTTATCTAGTGAGCTAGATAGGTTAATTAAGTTCATATGTTGTAATAATTGAGAGTTCTTCTGAAAAAAATAATTAAGAGTTAATTTCATTTTTTGTCATAGATTTATCTGTGACATTTCACTTTTAGTCTTTTTTTTTTTTTTTTTTTTTTCAGAACATCTCCATTTAGTCCTAGTATTGTTGTAGCATGACCATTTTTTGTCTTTCGTCAATAAAATCGTTGAAATATCGTTAAATACAAGGACATTTCGATCTTTTATATACAAAGTGGGTTGACCTGCTATATTTTTATTTTCTTGAAAAAAAAATCATAATTAAAGACCTAAATGCCCTTATATTTTACAAAATTTCAACGATTTTGTTGATGGATGACCAAAATAATACTAGGACCAAATGAGGATGTTCTGAAAAAGAATGACTAAAAGTGACACTGCTGAAACATATTGAATTTCCGATCATCTGAAAGTGATCTTAAATCAAGTCGAAAGCAAAAAGTGGTTGGAAATAGCAACAAAGGTTTTTTCGGATACCAGAAGTGATCGGAACAAGACTTTTGACTTGATTTAAGATCACTTTCAGGTAGTCGAAAATTTCATAATTTCCAGTAGTGTGAATTGTCACCTATAAATCTAGAACAAAAAATGAAAAAGGGACAAAATTTGGCATAATTTTTAAGTGACAAAAGTTAAATTTAACGAATTTTGAATTTAAAATTAAAAAAAATAAAAGTTTGAATGATTTTTGTAATACTAGTTTGTTATGATTTATTTTGATCTGTATACCTTTAATTTCCTGGAAGGAGAGATATAGCAAAAGTCAGCAAATCCAATCAATTATGGCAATTAAGCAACAGAAAAATGAACTGAAGTTGACTGAATATTTAAAAAATTGTGTAATAACAAAGTTTAACTTAATTGGAAATTAAATTAAATTTTGACAACCCAATAATCACTTTCAAAACTTCTACCAATTCAAGCCCCGTCTAATCCTGCCTTATGGTTCGCTTATATATTATATTGGATACTATATGTCTATTTCACATATAACATAATTCGTCATTGTCTGATCTATCATTGATTAAATACTGCAAATAATTTTCCAACATCCTATAATCGCCCAAATTTTATAGTGTCAGGGTGACGGATGCTATATAAGTATATATATCATTTTATTATTCGTCAGCGTTGAATTCTCTCTTCTTTAAATCTTATGCGCAAGCAACTGAAATCTTCTGCGAAATGAAATGCAAGAATGACTTGCAAAGCTGCAGATTCCTCCTCCAAGAAAGAAAGGCAGTTCGTCGGAGTTCGGCGGCGGCCGTGGGGGAAATACGCCGCCGAGATTAGGGATTCGACGAGGAATGGGTTGAGGGTGTGGCTGGGGACTTTCGACAGCGCCGAGGAGGCGGCGTTGGCTTACGACCAAGCGGCGCTGCTCATGCGCGGCCCGGAGACTTTCCTGAACTTGCCGCTGGCCACGGTTCGCGACTCGCTCAAAGGAATGCGGTGCGGCGGCGACAAGGCGGCGACATCGCCCGTCGAGACGTTGAAGGAGAGTTACAAGAGGAGGAGTAGCACGTCCATGTTCGGAGGGAACAACAAACGAGGATTCGACGAGTTGGATAATGTTTTGGTTTTAGAGGATTTGGGTCCTGAGCTATTAGATGAGCTATTATCAGCTTCTTGAATTGCTAATTTCATCATCAGCATCAACTGCTAAACCTACCTCGTACAAACCAAAATGTCTATCATTTCCTCATTTAACAATTTCTCTCCTGCATTATATATATATATATACACACAACAATTTATATAGAATTGCATATTTGGGTACCGGTCCTTAGCTGGTTCATAATCTTCCGATCTGGATAGATGGGTGTGTGTGGGTGTGTGTTATACTCCGTACTTGCTTAGCAGTCAGCAAATGGTGACCTACTCTGATAAGTATTGTCAGATTAAGCACTTATCATTATGCCAAGAGTTATAACTAATAACGAATACTTAATTTTAATCAAATAAAATCTAACATTCTCATAATTTAGCAATCTAACATTCACTAAAGTAATTTTACATTATGTGAACCAATATAATTTAAAAGTCTCCATCTCATTTTATGTGTTTGGTTCAGCCGTTCAGTTAACAAGGCTTGAGTGAAGTTATTTTTAATTCAATTTTTATAATATTAAGTTTATTACTTGTGTATAAACTTTATATATATTTAAAAACTACATTAAAAGTTAATTTTAAAATATTAAAGAAAATATACAAAAAAAAAAATGATTTGACCAATAAATAGTAAACATGACTGGTAAAATGATATATAAAAGTTTGGGTCCCATACATCCCCAACTTTTTTTCATAAAATTAAGAGAAAAAAAGATATAAATTTTTTTTAAAGTGACAAGGGAAGTCCACAATACTATCTAAACTTGTAACAGTTTGACCAAATTGGGTGAGGTTGCCCAAGGAAATTAAAGATGTAATTTCATCATATGTAACTCTTGCAGCTAGTAACACTAACCACTTTTTATTTTATCTCTAAAAAATGTTTTTTTTTTTTTAATTTAAAAAAAAAAAGTAGTGTAGGTTTAAATCCATGCTAATTAAGAAATTAAATATTAAAATGTAGTTAATGACATAAATTCAATCAAGTGTTGACTCTTGAACTGCACGCCCTAGTCCAATAGAATTGGAGGTGAGTAAATCACAGTGACTCAGTGTCCAATTAGTGAGAGGAGTCAACCCTACAAAAGGGTGAAACTTCCACACTATAGCTATTTAGCGTTCGATCTTGCGTCATTACCCATAATCTATCACCTAAAAATAAATTGAGTTACCCGAATTCTTGAACTACACTAACTAGTGAAAAACATAAATAAATAAATAAAGTGGGAAGTTTCCTTAGAGTAAATTCTGAGATACTCCCAGACATGTAATCTTCTTGACGTTGAAGTTAATGTTATTATATTATATCATTATTCATTACTTTAGTTCAATTTGATAGTCTTTGTATCATTTTATTGGTAATTTTGTACGATGTATTTGTTTTGACTTTTAAAACTTGTTCTTGTATATTTTATGAATTTATGCCATTGAGGTACAACCTGGGTAGGTTTGCCCAGCAGCCCAGCGATAGAAAACACAAGTCTGCTGGACGGAGATTAATTTGATGGATCAAGTCTAATATCTTGTTATCAAAACGTAGTGTTAGTTGTTATATAAGTATAAAGAAATAAAATTGTGACTTAGCTATTTATTATAATATTTGACGTAGTAATAAATGTTTTAACCTAACCATTGGTACGGTATTAGAGCATGCAAGCTGTGTAGGTAAGGGCTTAATCTTGAGTTCTTGACGTACACCTTCCTACCTGGGTAATGGAATTAAAAAATTAAGTGATGAAAATGAATTTGAGTGAAAACAATCTATTTAATTTATTATTTGCAATTAAACAAAAATATGGGAAATTGAGGACTATAATTTTTTGTCGATCTAATCATCTAATCGACCAAAATATAAGTTAGTTAATTTAAAATATCAAACAACCAATAGTATTTTTTAAACTAATAAATAATGCTTACCCTCTCATTCACTCAAGCCAAATAATCTAAAGTGTCTTGTTTGAGACCGTCACACGGATCCTTATCCGTGAGTTGAGTCGGGTCAAATCAACATACAAATGTCATACTTATATGCTCAAATGTAATACTAATCAATAATAAATTTTTTATTATTTATATGGAAAAATGTAATACTTTTTCATTTTGATGTAAAAGTATTATATTTTTCATCAAAAGTATTACATTTTCCATAATAAGTAATATTTGTTGGCAAGTGCCCCTTACTTATAAAGGAAAATATAATACTTACTTTTGAGGAAAAATGTAATACTTTTAAATCGAAATGTAAAAGTATTACATTTTTCCTTATAAGTAACAAAATTTTAATTCCTTATTAGTATTACATTTGAGCATATAAGTATGACATTTGTGCGTATAAGTATTACATTTTCATCTTGTCCTGACTTGTGAGACAGTCTCACACAAATTTTTACCTTATCTAAAATGTTTAAATAGAAAAGTTCTGTATTTTCGTTGATTAAATTTGTGAAACCATACAATTCAACAAGCTAAGCAAATAAAGAGGCCACATATCTCCTTCATGGAAGATCAATTAGGGCTGCTGCCACAAGTTTGACAAAGTTTAGGGTAGTGTGTTTGTATCTTCTTTAGAGTCATCCTTTGTTTCGAAACCCCCCCCCCCCCCCCGCCCCCCCCACACACACACACACACACAAAAAATCAATGAAATAATGAACATAGAAAGTGAATTTTTAGGTACGTTTTGTTAACTAGACATTTTGAGATAATATAACATTTTCAAAAATCTCACATAAGCTAAGATTGTGGAGAGAATGTGATGCTCAAGAAAGCTATCAAAAAGTAACAAAAAAAAGTTTTTGAAATCTCACATTTTCTATAGTTATCTCACATTCTTTAGAACCAAACAAGCTAGAAATATGATATTACCATATCCATATTCCTAAAATTATGTAATATAATTTGAACTAAACACTGCCTATAGTAATGTATGATTACTCTTAAGAACAATGCGCAGTTTATCCCCGTAGAACTTAGTATAGTGGTTTGTCACCTGACTTGAAATCAGGATTGAAGGCAATAGTGAGTGTGTTTAGGGCCCAGGATGATGGAAGGTGTGGATGGATTGAAGGCGAGTGTGTTTAGGGCACAGGATGATGGAAGGTGTGGATGGATTGAAGGCAATAGTGTGTGTGTTTAGGGCCCAGGATGATGGAAGGTGTGGATTGTCACCTGACTTGAAATCAGGATTGAAGGCAATAGTGAGTGTGTTTAGGGCCCAGGATGATGGAAGGTGTGGATGGATTGAAGGCAATAGTGTGTGTGTTTAGGGCCCAGGATGATGGAAGGTGTGGATTGTCAAGGCAATAGTGAGTGTGTTTAGGGCCCAGGATGATGGAAGGTGTGGATGGATTGAAGGCAATAGTGTGTGTGTTTAGGGCCCAGGATGATGGAAGGTGTGGATTGTCACCTGACTTGAAATCAGGATTGAAGGCAATAGTGAGTGTGTTTAGGGCCCAGGATGATGGAAGGTGTGGATGGATTGAAGGCGAGTGTGTTGTGGATGGATTAGTGAGTGTGTTTAGGGCCCAGGATGATGGAAGGTGTGGATGGATTGAAGGCGAGTGTGTTGTGGATGGATTGAAGGCGAGTGTGTTTAGGGCCTAGGATGATGGAAGGTGTGTTTAGGGCCCAGGATGATGGAAGGCGAGTGTGTTTAGGGCCTAGGATGATGGAAGGTGTGGATTGAATCTCTTGTGAGGAAGACTAGGGTTTGACCGGTGGGGTGATTGCGCGACTTGCAATGGAAGGTGTGGATTGAATCTCTTGTGAGGAAGACTAGGGTTTGACCGGTGGGGTGATTGCGCGACTTGCAATTTAATTACCTATGCAGTGACTCTATAAACTTAAGGAACCTACTGAAACACAAAGAACCAATAACGCCTCCGCTGAGGCTCGAACTCACAACCTTCCAAATGGAAGTCCAACCCGGGTACCATTAGACCACATAGTCCTGGTGGCCGTTGAACACCCTAAATGTATGCAATTTCACCTAATAGCAGGTTACCACCCATTTCATCAGGTTGCTTGCTTATGTGGATGTTGAGTTGTCATTTTTAATAATTTTTAATAATAAACTTTAAAAATAAAAATAAAAATTAATTACTTTAAAAAAAAAAAAAAAAAAGAACGCCGGGGTGGCCGCCGGCCCTCCTTCGTCTCTGGTTGGAGACGAAGAGCCAATCTTCGTCGCCGGTGGAAACGAAGAAAGGGGGAATGGGGGTGGCGTGAGACACTTGGAGGGAGGGAAGGGGGTGGCCACCGGCGGCCACCTGACGTTTTCTTTCTTTCTTTCTGTTTTTTTTTTAAATAATATTTTTTTTTAATTTTTAAAGTTTATTATTAAAAATGCTAACTCACCATCCACGTAAGCAGGTAACTTGATGAAATATATGGTAACCTGCTATCAGGTGAAATTGCATACATTTGGGGTGTTAAGTTGCCTAATTACATTTTTTTTTATTCAGTAACATAATTACATTTTCTGGTTACGTTCAGTGGCTAATTTGAACCTTATTCTTAAATTTAATTAGAATTTAGGATTACTTCGACGAAGTTATGGTTACTTAAGTATTTTTATTTTTTTTTTAAGCGCATTTCAGCAAAATACTAGCCTACTAGAGTACTAGGCACAAGCTAACTTCTGCTTTAATTTTGTCCATATACATACCATAAACAAAAAGTAATACGGTTTAACATGTACCAACTGGTTAGTGGTTAGTAAAAGTAGTGACAATATAAAAATGGACAGAATAAGTTAAAAGTATGCGGTATGCCTACTGCATGAAATCCATATATGGTAGCTAGCTAGGAATTGAATGATTATTATTATTATTATTATTATTTTTTTTTTTTATAAACGAATGATTTTATTTTAATTTGTTGTTCATGGGCAGAAATAACTTAGCGTACAATGTACAAAGCATATCCCACATGGCCACATTGGGTGGTACATTCACAGATGACAATTGAAATGACTGTGCAGATACAAATACAATGAACCGCACTTCCGTTTCCAACATTTGTTTGAACACTAATAAATCTTTTTATTTTTTGATCCATTAAGTTTTCCCGAGATAACTTTTTATTTTGGGTGTATTAAGAGTTTCTACCGTCGGACACAATGATGAATTTCCTCATTAAATTGTAGACACCTTTTTTCAGAAATAATTGTAAGTCTCCAAACAGCATAACTCCTAATCAGTTCTTGTCATTAATTCTGTGCACAAATAATTCATCTCTACACTTCTACTAATTTGCCGAGCCCAAAAACCCAAACTTTAATTTAAATAAGAGTTCTAAGATTTTGTTGATGGGAGTCGAGCCCTAACCTTACCGTTAGAGTGGTGAATTTAGATTAGTGTTCTACCACTCATCTTTTTATTAATCCATTAGAACATACTACGGATCATGAAATAATAATCCTCTTCCAGGTTGGTCAAAGAAGTTTCTGCTTATTTGAAAAGTTTAAGGAATATATCCCCTACCTTTTACCTACCATTTTGCTTCTTCTTCTTCTTCTTTTTCTCAAGTTCCTATGCTATATATCTCTCACTCCTAAAATTTTACCCAACTGGATGGCATATTTATATATTCTTACTGGTCTACTTGCAGAAGCCATTGGCCTTGTATATAATCACACTCCAAACTGCAAACTGGGAAGCCATTGAAGGCTTCAAGCGAGCAAGCTAAGCATATATACCATTTTGAATCAGCTGCCGGGCTGCAGGTATGTATACATACATTTATATATTGTATTATACGTTTAGTTTCCATACTTCCATAGTTTGAAATATGGAGTCATCAGATAATTAACATACTTCACAAACATAATAAAATATGGTGTGGGTATATGTCATCTCCATTATTTAGTTAGTTTTTTCAAGTAAATTTACATATTTTCCCCCCTCGAGCCTGAGAATCCATGGATGTAAATATGTAATAGCTAAAACTTGGTCATCAATCAAGCAATTAACATCCATATCTGTCAATCCTTTCTGCTGTAACTTTGAGCCAATTAATTTATAGAACTGAAATAATGGTTGGGAAAATGGTATGGTTATAAGTTAGGAGTTTATAAGTTATAACTGATCATATCCCCAAGTTGTAATTTTGAAGTGATTTGCAGTGGGACCAAGTCACCAGCCCTAATTTGATGAAGCCTAGCTAGCTATGCTATTAGGTTTGTGGGTGGGTGGGGGAGTGATTCACGTTATTCGTTTTAAACGTCACGCCAGCTGGCTGGAACAGGTTGTTCATAAGTTTTAATTTAAAATATATTAATTGTCGTCTGTCAATCGGTCGGCCCTATATAATAATATAAGATGCTGGTAATATACTTTGTGGACATTATTTTAGGTGGTATAATGTTTAATTGAAGTAAAACTAACCATTATTGACTTTTCAGCATTTGCATTCCAACTGACTTTAAGATGCTTAAATGGTGTGGGCTTACTTATTAATTTCACCATTACATCATTTCCCCTTAGAGTTTAGACCAGGTTAGGTTAAACCTAAACGACTTTTAACATTACAGAAAGAGTATCAATTGTATATAATATGTAAATGTATAATTGTTACTAATTTATATTTTTAGTTGAAATAGCTTGGTTTAGATAAGATTTTCTGGTTATACAAAAAATTGATCTAAGAAAGACAAAAAAAAAAAAAGATTATTAAAATAAAACTATTATTCCAACTAATGTTAAACCTCGAATCCTGGGAAGGGAATAGTGTACTATGTCAGTGTGGGTGTCAAATCGAAGAAAAGTCATGAATCCAGGTGGGGTATCAGCCGACGGAAAAAGACAAAATTGGAAAAGTGAGCAATAGCGACTCAAGCTGGCCTGGTGACCACTTTTATGCTCCCTATTAATTATATATCCTTAACATCCAATCGATTATGAGTCCTTTCCAACTAGGTGTTTGATTGGACTATTTTTTGTTTTTTTCTATTTTTGGTTCTTAAAAAGATAAGTGGGTCCTGAGTAAAAACTCTCCTATTTTCATTGAAAGAAAAAATAAAAATTATATTGAGTTAATGTCACATGGGGTCCTTCGAGTATAGTGGTTTTGTCACGTTTAGTCCTAAACTTTCAAATTGACCATTTGTAGTCTTTCAATTTTCTAATTTAACCATTCGTGGTCCAAATTAACCACCCATGGTCCTTCAATTTTCAAAATTTAACCACTCGTGGTCCTCTTGAAATGACTATAGTTGGTTAAAATTTAAAAGTTGGAGGACCATGAGTGGTTAACTTGGACCACGAATGGTTAAATTTGAAAGTCGAAGGACCACAAATGGTCAATTTGAAAATTTAGGACTAAACGTGGCAAAATCACTATACTCGGGGGACCTCAAATGGTAATAACTCAAATTATATTTTATTTTACTTTAACAATTTTCCGTACTATGTTAATATAAAATAAAAATAAAATAAAAAACATGGTTAAATCGTTAGGTGATCCTCGTCACCTAGTATCTAGGCAGCGATTAATTGGCATCTTGGTGTCCGTGTATTTTTTATTTTATTTTTATTTTTTAAAAATTTGTTTACAGTTTTTTAGTTTTTTAAGGCTTGATAATTATGAACTATTTAATACTAAATAGTTAATACTAAAATATTAAATATTAACGTAAAAAATCTAGAATTTTGTACAATTTAAGATTATTTCGCTTAAAACCATGTCATTTTCAGTGAAATAACACATGTAAAAAAGAATGGAACAATAGCTAATCAGCCGACTAGGCGACTTAGTCGGTGCCTAGGAGACTTAGTGTGCCTAGGAGGTCTAGGTGGTCAGCACTTAGGCAGCCTAGGCGGCCGCCTAGACCACCGATTATGGTGATATGCTAGGCGGCCAGCTAGCACCTGCTAGCTGGCCGCCTAGACAGCGATTAATCGGTGCCTAGGTTGAATTTTTGCAACAGTGATAAAAAGTAAAGAGTATATATAAATTTTTTTTTTGTTTTTTTTTTTAAATGAACTTTTTTTTTTTTTGTTTTTTTTTTTTTTTTTTGTTTTGGTTAATTGCATAGTGATTTTACCACAATACTTGTAGATTTTGTTTTGGTAATATACAATAAAAATTATATAATTCATTACAAGAAAAATCAACTTCATCTAGGAAAAAGGTATAATAAATTATTGAAATTTTAATATATTTAATCTATAATCAAATTTTTGTAGATAAAATATTAAATTCGCATATTTAAATTGTGACTATTTAATCTGTTACTAAATCAGTTGCTATTTACTATTTTACTATTTTTCTTGTAGTGTATATGTTTCTCCGAATAATATTATTATATGCAGATAATTTTTTTTACATGATTTTGACGTGATGATATAGTCTTGTTTGGTTAACTTATTGGAATGTATTAAATTATAAATAGTTAATCATCATAGTGAATTGGTAAACTATATGAGCTTGGGTACAAATATAATTTAGAATTTTATAACTTAGGCTGCGTTTGGATAGCAAGAAAATGACTTTTGGAAAATGTTTTCTAGAAAATGAGTAATTTTTCAGAAAATATTTTCCATTCTAGTGTTTGGCTACTCAACGGAAAATTGTCTTTGTGTGTTTGGTTCATTTTCCAAAAAATGGGTAAGAAAATGAAAAGAATTGAATACTTCAAAGTTTATATGAACGTTACTTTGGGTATGGTACAGACTTAAGGTGCCTCCCACAGTTAGGACTTGCTCAGGACACCTCATGATCTGTCAAAAAAAAAAAAAAAAAGTTTATATGACCTTTGTAAATTTTATACGTTAACTAGAACTAAATATACTAATATATATAAGTCACTATGCACCCTACTCAAATTATAAGAGTAAAATTTTCCCATCTATCTTTATTGGATAAAATGAGAACAAGTCTCTCGGTCAAATAAGAACAAATGTCATCCTTATATATATCTGGAAAAATAGGACGAATGAGATAAGTTTTTTTTTTTTTTTTTTTTTTTTTTTTTTTTTTTTTTTTTTAAATACGATGACATTTTCGTAACACAAAAACTTGTGTGTGACTGACTCACAGATCTTTGTTTGTGAGATGGGTTGAGTCAAGATGAAATGTAACATTTAGTATTACATTTGCTAGTATAAGTATTACATTTGCATATTGACCCGACCCATCTCACGTATAAAGATCCGTGAGACGTATCAGACAAGTGTGACTCTTTTCGTAATTATGACCAACTTTACTATGCAAACTTGAACACTAAAATTTGTAATTCTTAGACTTTTCCAAGTTTACACATTTAATATTAACATTTTGCATATTTAGTACTAAAAGATCGCACTTGCAAAATGCGAAAGTGCGTTGCACTTAGGATTTCGATTGTAGAGTTTATAACTGAGTTTTTGATTTTATTTGGTTTAGTCCTTCTCTTTTTATTGCTCAAGGTCTAACATTTACGATTTAGATTTAAAATTTAGGTTTTTCGTTGACTTTATAAAATTTATCAGGTTTGCATATTTAATTGTTAAACATGGCTTATTTAAGTGTTCAAGTTTGCTTAGTGAAGTTGATGAAAATTACGAAAAATATCACTGCATTTTTTTTAAAAAATATGATCATATCTGTCAAATTTTTACAGATATAAGACTAAGATTGATTATTATTTTTCTCCTATGATACTGTTCTCATAGGATCCTTAGCGCGCGCGCACGCACACACACACGCGCGCACACACACACACACACACACACACACACACACACACACACACACACACACACACACATATATATATATATATATATATATATATATATATAATATAGAGTTAGGATCCCTTTAGAACATTTCCCAATGAGAAAACTTAGAATTAATTTCAGTCTTACATCTTTAAAAATTGGACATATCAGATCAAATTTAAAAAATTACGGTGACTTTTTTTGTAATTATTTTCAATTTTATCTTGCAACTTGTAACACCATACTCTACACTTTGTAACAACATAATGTGCATCTTTTGATAACATTTTAAAAAATTAATGAGGAAACTAAATTTTAAACCTAAATCATAAATGCTAAACCCTAAAATGTAAAAAGCAAACTCTTAAGGTCTTAAATCAAATAAAACCAAAATGCTCATTTACAAACTCTAAAATCAAGACACTAAGTGGACTGCACTTTCACATGTTACAAAGTGCAATTTTTTAATACTAAACATGCACTTTGTAAATTGTAACAATATAATGTGCGTTTTTGAAAAATTTTGAGAAATGCAGAGTATAAAGTTTTAAGTTGCATAATAATAACTAAGACTATGTGGTCTAGTGGTACTCGGGTTGAACATCCATTTGAAAGGTTGTGAGTTCGAATCTCAGTGTAGGCGTTATTGGTTATGTATATCAGTAAGTTGAGAAAGTATATGAACAGATATTACATTGTAATAGAGCCAGATGCAAAATTTCACTCACTTTTTTTGAATATTACAATAAAGCGTTTTTTGTTTTGTTTTGTTTTTGTTTTTGTTTTTGTTTTTTTTTTTTTTTTTTTAAAGCAAATATAAAGTAAAGCGTTAAGTAATTGGTTTGACCTCTATTTGGTTAGGATACATACTATTTATTAGAATAGATTTATTAAAATAAGAGAAGTTAAGTATTTAGGGAGTAACTATATATAGTTATAAGGACTCAAGGCACAATTATGTTATGTTCATATTTCAAACCACTTATACACAAACATCATATTATGCATTATTCATCTTTCTTTGTTCCTTGTGGCTTCACTTATTTGTTGTGCTCCTGTAAACTTTTTAAATTTGGCTGCTAGTTAATTATTGAACAGACAAAATGCTACTCTTTTCAACTTCTTATAGTTTATCATTTTTTATGTAGCTAAGAATTTGGATTGATGCCTAATTAGCCAATCAATGGCATATTATATATTCCAATATAAAAAAGCTAGGACAGAAATAATTAAGTCAATGAAAAGGCTGCCCCATCTTAAGCAATTGAGTGGGATCTGAGATGTCATTTGATAAAATAGATCTAAATTTAAATCTTGAACACTATTTTTATTATATCTGCATTGGATATATTAAAAGTCTAAACGATTTAGTCATTAGTAAAATGATTTATTTATTTTAATTATGTGTAAAAAGTATATAATTATGTTTACATTAGATCCGTTTCTTCTTCTTCTTCAAGTTTAAGAGAATAGATATGAAAGGTGGGGTAGATAGTGAAACCATGATAGCTCTATCAAATTTGGAATTGATTGAGACAAAAATTAATGAAGGTTGTAGTGTTGAGCATATAACCATTAATGTGTCATCCAACCATCAGTTTATATTTTTAGTTGAGATGAAGCACATGTTTCAATTTGGTATTAAAGTTATGTAAACCACACGTGCACATATAACCATTATTAAGTTATTGGACAGGGATACTTTGAGAAATAGAAAAGACTGTTAAGTTATTGGACATGGATACTTTGGAAAATAGAAAAGACGGTTAGCTGATTGAGTTTGACTAGTTGATTGCATTATTGTAGAAAGATGTAAAATGATTTTCTAAAAAAGCTGATAAAAAAAACTGTTATTGGACAGAGATACTTTGAGAAATAGAAGACTGTTAGCTGATTGAGTTTGACTAGTTGATTGCATTATTGTAGAAAGATGCAAAATAATTTTCTAAAAAAGCTGATCAAAAAAACTGTTTTGAACAACTTTTTGAAGTTTTGCATTTTGAAGCAATAAGATATTACAAAATGCTAATTAATTAAACACTTATATTGAATGATTAACTAAGTCAAACAACTAATAGTGTTCAAATAAGTCAAAATTGACTAATAAGCTAACTATGTTACCAAACAAACATATACTTTATATTTGTGATAAGTGATTGAAATTTGGGTTAAATTAAGACTTATGTTTTCTAATCTCTCTTTTAATACCTAAGGCAGTATACTAATGCATTCAAAAAAAAAAAAAAAAAAAAAAAAAAGAGGCAGTATACTAATATGCACTGTAGGAAAATTATATAATGCAAAACATTACAATTTAAACAAATCATAGTTCTTTAATTTGGTAAGTTGATGTGAAATTCTTGTTTTGTTCTTCACTACATTTTACGTGTCAAGATCAAGTCTTACTACTGTGTAAAAATTTATAACTGATAATGAATACAAAATTTAATTAATTTTCTTAAACTTAAATAACAGCTAGCACTACGTATAGATGATATGATATTAGACTAAGTCTCAATGACTCCATCCAACAATATGGATTTAAGTATACCACAAATTTATAATTCAAGTGTGGTATAATAATATTAATCTCAATTTCAAATTTTCAATTCAAGTGTCAACAAGGTAACAAAAAGAAGGAGAAAAAAAGAAAACTCCACCCAAATTTTCTACAACACATGCATAGTCAAGGTGTACTTAAGAAACATAATTTTGGACCATGACATTAAGAATCACAATATAAACAAATTCCTAGGTCCAAAATTAAAGAAGTATGTATATAATTTAGTTGACATCAAATTAAAATTTTCATTTAATTTTTTTTTTCTAGTGCATAAAATTTGTGGTGCAATTCTGTTGCAGTCTCCCATCAACCTGGGGCCAACAATTCGATCAATCTAATTCTGATCTTCTAAAGCATCTTCCCACTTGTCTTATTTTTTATTCCAATAATAATAATAATAATAATAATAATAATAATAATAATAATAATAATTATTATTATTATTATTATTATTATTATTATTATTATTATTTTATTATTATTATTATTATTATTATTATTATTATTATTATTATTATTATTATTATTATTATTATTATTATTATATGTAATTTGTGTTCTACCCACAACATACGCATAATTTGTAGGACCATGTTAAACAAAGTAATTTAATTCTTGTGTCATTATTGGATAAGGTTTTTTGTTTTGTTTTTTTTTTTCTTTTCTCTAATCTCTAAATAATTCTTCCTTTTATTATTATGATGGATATATTCCAAAGTTTTTTTGTTTTCTTTCTTCTTCGGTCTGGAAATAAAAATAATTTAAATTTCCTAAATATTTCCTTTCTTCTTCAGTTCCTCCTCTTCTAGCTAGATATTTCTTACTATACTATTGTTGGTCCACACTTGAATCCTTATTTGTCTATATATATATATAAATCAACGGATCGGAGGGGCAAATTGTTGGTTGAGAATGGGTGGTGGTGGTGAGATAATCAAACAAGAATCGGATATGATTTTCTCCGGGGAAGTGAAATCTTCGGAGGTGGAAAATAATGGCGACCCAAGAGAGAATAATAGTAATAAATCTCCCAAAGAGAAGCACTACGTTGGGGTTAGAAAGCGGCCATGGGGGAAGTACGCGGCGGAGATTCGGGACTCGACGAGGAATGGGACGAGGGTTTGGCTGGGGACCTTCAACAGCGCGGAGGAGGCCGCCTTGGCTTACGACCAAGCGGCGGTGCTGATGCGCGGGCCGTCGTCGTGCCTCAATTTTCCGGTGGAAAGAGTGAACGAGTCGTTGCAGGAAATGGGTTGTTATAGTAGTTGCAAGGACGGGTGGTCGCCGGCGGAGGCCTTGAAGGAGAGGCACAAGAAGAGGAGTAGTAGAGGGAAAAGGAAACAGGCCGAGGACGGCGGCGGCGGCGGCGGCGTAGTAGGGTATGCGTTTCGGGATGAGAAGGCGGCGCAAGATTGCTGCTGCGACGGCGACGATTTGCCGCCGCTTGTGTTTGAAGACTTAGGCCCTGATCTATTAGATCAACTCTTGTCTGAGAGTTATACTTCTTCTTCTTATCAGTAAGCTAATTAAGCTAAGCTCCATTCTTCTTCTTCTTCTTCTTCTTCTTCTTCTTTTTCTTTTTCTTCTTCCGATGTGTTTTTCTGATCTTCACATGATGTTTTTCCAGACCAATAATGTGGTCCTTTGCATATAACTCCATCAATAAATCTGTCAATTAATATCCATTATGGTTACATTATTTCCCACTTGCCACCTCCAAATCTCCAATAATTTCTCCACTATGGTTGCTATTGGTTTTTTTGTTTGACCCATGAGTAAAAAAAATCCATTTCTTGTTCATTCTTACTTAAGTGAAACCCTCAAATATAAATTGATAATTTTCATTTAAAAAAAAATTATGCTCTATTGTTTGGGGATCCAATTTACCTATCTCAATTTCTCCTACTATAATTCAATCACATTGCTTATATGTATGTACTAAGAGTCATTATTTTGATTACATATTTTAGGTTTCTTTAATGGTTCAATTAGACATGTTCTAAACCAACTTGGTTGGTCGTGAGTGGCGAATGAGGATTAGTCTGTGTAAGGTATAGGCTTAAAGGTGCTTTCTACAGTTAGGTCTGCTCAAGACTCCTCATGACGTGACAAAAAAAAAATTACACATGTTCTAAGTTTAGTGAATAAATAGCACAAAAATTATATATAGGTTGAATGTTTTGTTTCTTCCTTGTTCTTAATTTATATTACAGAATGAAGTCATTTTTGGTCTGTTTGCCTCTTTTCACAAATAAAGTATATTTTATTCAATAAAAAAAAAAATTAAAGTCACATAATTAACAATGTAGACAAATTTAGAAAAAAACAAAAATGTTTCATTAATCTTCATTCTGGACATGCCCTTGCCTGGACTCCAGGGATGCTTTATAGGCATGTTGCTCTGAGGACGATAGAGTACTGTTATTGCATGACAGAATGTACTACAATTATGGCTAAACAGTGGGGACTATATATTCTTTTAATTTAACATCATATCATGATGGGTCTGATTATCAATAAGTTAGCAAAAGGGGGAGTTGTTTACTTATTATTAGTCTAATAATAATCATCATTAGATTACAGATCATCCCTTCTGGCTCTGATGATGCTCTGGAAACCTAATGCATTATGAAGGCTACATTTTGTAGGTTGTAGAGGAATTACATACAGAGGTGGTCAGGCATATTTTAGTCTTGGGCACATGCAATGTTCCAACTAGAATTAAAACTAATTCATTTAAACTCTAAGAATCTAAGATAGATATAACGCAATCTCCAGTCAAATTAGTTAAACAATTGACTTGATAAGTATAACGTTTTAAATTTGACTTTTTCATGGAGCTGTCTATTACTCTTCTTGATTTGAGTTGATCAGCAATGAACAACCTAAACTTTTCTGCTTCATACATATATATATATATAATTTATGGGCATTATTAATACTGTCCTTATGAACTGTCATATAGGATCGACCTATAAACAAAGTTGAGAAAAAAAAAAAAAACACTCACATTAGAGGTAAGGCATCTCTTCATCTCTAAATAATGAACAATACTATTTATATGCAATTTTTTTTTTTTTATGTATAAATATTTGTTTTCATATTTAACTCGTGATTCAGAAGTGTCATATATAATCCTTCATGTCATTAGTTATTTATATTAGTTAATTTCATTATGAGTTAAATATCTGTATATGGCGAGGCTTTGCTACAAGTAGCAAGTTGTTGGGTTCGAATTCTATTAATGTAAAAAAATAATGGGTATAGATAGCAGCGAGAGGTCCTCAAATTTGAGGCATGATTCTTGGTTACTCGTTGTTTATGCTACCACAAATTGGTCAAAATTCCCTAATAACTTTTCAGGTTCACAGTGAATTATCAAGTAAGAATAAGTAATTCGTCATTAGGTTTCTAGTGTGGCTCAAACTTATGTATCTTATCATCCCTATATATGTTCGCATCACTTATGGAGAACACATTTTTTTTTTTAAAATACAAAATCTAATTAATAATGGCATTAAAAAGAGGAGTTTCTTGAATTGCCTCCTCTTTGGGGCAGTTTGAGATTAGAAGTGGTATGATTTTCACCTTTAAATGATTCAACATATACTTCCTCTGTACAGCTAGTTTTGTCTTCATTTTTATTTTGGGATATGCTATTCACTTTCCTTCACATGTATATTTACTGTTTTGCGCATACTTTTCAGTTTTCATATTCCATCCTCCCCAAATTATAAGCTTTAATGAAATGATGAAACTTAAACTCAAATTTATAATTCATTTTTCTTAATATAAAATTAAATATTAGTGAAATTTTTTTCTATAAACACGCATATATATATATATATATATATATATATATATATATATATATATAAAAGTACTACCGACTATCACTACTGAAAATTATGGAATTTCCGACCACCTGAAAGTGATCTTAAATCAAATTTAAAGTAAAAAGTGGTCGGAAATAGCTATAAAGGTTTTTCCGGACACCAAAAGTGGTCGGAACAAGGCTTTTGACATGATTTTTGATTATTTTTAGGTGGTCAAAAATTGCATAATTTTCAGCAGTGTATGTTACATTGTAGTATCTGTTCATACATATACATAGGGGCATTCAAACTTGTGACCTATCATTTGAAAGAGCCACAGTTACGTCGCTCGGTCACAAGGTCTTTGGCATAAACCCTTATATTTCTAAAAATCTCCATTCTATGGAAAGAGATTTTCAGTTGCTATCACTAATAATAAAGGTTACGTTAGGATTATGAGCTTTAATTTGTTAAGTGCTAGGTAGTGATTGGACTCTTAATATTTTCTATGCATATAATTAAGATAAGATTTGTTATTTTGTCCTGTCATAGAAATATTGAAAATGACAAACATAGTTGTATAGTTGCTTGAGTTGGGATTAGGTGTAAATCTTTAATGATTATTAGGTAGGATGTAAAATACTAAAGAAATTTTTAGGGTGCGAAATATATTTTTAAAGTCAAGAAATATATATATATATATATATATATATATATATATATATATATATATTATATTATATTATATTGTTGTACATAAAATGTTGATGTTTTGTTTTATGTATACTTGTAGGGTTGTGCTCTATTTTCATAATACGAATTTAACCTATGTGTGTCGAGTTTTTTTGGATAATAATATCTACTAAATAATAATATAAATAATAAATTATATAATAGTCAATATTGTTAAAGTTTGAATGAAAATACAAAATATATTAATGTAATCATGTGCAATAAAAAGTTATACACTTTGATTTCTTGTACAATGATATGATGTTTCCAAACTTACCGTCATTTTTTTTTTTTCACTTTATGTACAAATTGTAGTAATGAATCATTCTTTCACATATTATCTTGCATCCTTGCCCATAATCTACTATCTGAGTACTATGCAGGCGAGTGGATGCTATATTGGAATTGTCTTAAGAATGCCTTAATTATCTTTTATTTGCTTAAATCAACCCTTCTTGATTGTAACACTCATTAGAAAACTATATTGCTTCAAATAGAATATGCATAATTTTATTACAAGTTGATTTATGTTTTGGATAAAAATTCTCTCCATTTTAAGATTAAAAAAATAAAATTATTCCCTAATGAATTTTATAGGAAAAAGATTAGTATTTCAGAATATCAAAGAGAATTTGCTAAGAGAAAAAGTTCACATATAACTAAAATTAGGATCTCAATCATATACATAAAGAAAACCTATGAATTCATGCACTACATATTCATTGCATCTTAAAAGCGTAAGCTTATAGTTAGCACGCCCCCTCACGTGTACGGTGGATTCCAACCAACACGTGGACCGGTAAACCTAAACTTATAGTTAGCACGCCCCCTCACGTGTACGGTGGATTCCAACCAACACGTGGACCGATAAACCGTAGTCGCTTACGAGTGGCGTTGAGCCCGTGACCTTTGGTTTGGCTCTGATACCAAATTAAAGCATGTGCTCCATCTCAACTAAAAGCCTAAGCTTATAGTTAGATACACATTAATGGTTATATGCTCACACATATGATAGCATTAGCGCAGCTGATTATAGAAAGGTGTTTGGTAAATTAGTTGTTAGCTGATAGCTGATTAAATGTAAAATGATCCTTAAGGGTACTACTACCATGATCCTTAAGGGTACTACTACTACCAAACATGGCCTATATATTTATAAACATGTTATTTTTAATAAAAAATGTGTTAACTTTTATTAACTCATTAATAATCATTAAAATCACATTAAGAACCAAGTGAGGATGTTTTGAAAAAAAGAAAAAAAAAAAGAAAAAAAAAAAAGACAACTGAATTGTCACCTATAAATTTAAGAAAAAAAATGGAATTAACTCTTTATTTTAATATGAAATTGTTAAGAAATGATTTTTATTTTTCCTTCTAACTATCAACAATAACACTCATATTTACTATTAATTTGTATCTAGAGTTGAAAATACCTTTTTAATTATACTAAAAATGACTAATTTTATTTTATAATAATGATTAAATTTTATATATAAAAATTATATATATTTTTAAGACATTAATTTAGTCGCAGAATATGTATTATATAACTAGTAGTAAAGTATAAAAGCTATAACTAAAAGGCTATTTCTCTTACTCCCTAGCCAAATATTGAAAGAAAGTCTTCTTTAAATAACGCTTCAAAATCTAAATGGGTCCGAGAATGATTCAGTGATGGATGTGTCTTCCCAACTTAGCTTTTACTATTATTAGTAGCTTTTGTCACTCCACCATCATTATATTGGAGTGTTTGGTAAATATAATGACTTGTGAGCTGATAGCTGTTAACTGATTGAATTAATGAGTTTAACTAATTGATAACATTAACTGATTGTAGAAAAGTGTTTGGTAAATTAGTTGTTAGCAGTTAACTGATTACATACAATGACTTTCTTAAAAAGCTGATCGAAAAAGCTAATTTGAGCAGCTTTTTGAATTTTAGCATTTTAGAGCAACAAGTTGTTACAAAAAGCTAATTACTTAAACACTCATATTGATTGTTTAACCAAGTCAAACAACTAATAGTTGTCAAATAAGTCAAAATTGACTGATAGGCCGGCTAACTATTTTACCAAACAGGTTCATTATTTATAAGACTAATGCCATGTTTGGTAAATAATTGTTGGCTGTTAGCTGATTGTGTTAATTAGAGGATATAACTAGTTGATAACATTAGTTGATTGTAGAAAGGTGTTTGGTAAATTAGCTGATAGCTGATAGCTGTTTGGTATAATTTCTTTTCTCAAAAAGTTAATTGAAAAAGTTGATTTGACCAGCTTTTTGAATTTTAGCATTTTAAAGTTACAATAAGCTAATTAACCAAACACTTATATTGATTTATTTTTAATCAAATCAAAGAGCTAATCGTGATCAAATAAGACAAAATTGATTTATAGACTAACTTATTTACCAAATAGGGCCTAAATATATTTGACTCACTGAGGGAGAGGCGGTTCTACCATTTTATTAGTCCTGACCAAAGTGAAAACATGACAATTAATATTATAAGTTAACATTATTTATGTTCAAATGAGAATAAGGTCTTCTGGTAAAAAATGAGGTCTGATCACGATTATCTATTTCGAAGTAAGATTTATCAAGATTGAAGATTTTAGTATATATATATATATATATATATATATATATATATATGTTGGTCTCGATAGAATGTAATGATCGGTGTTTTGGCGCAGCGGATAAGATAGATTCGTTTTAAATATTTTGCACGAGTTTGAGTAATTAGAGAAACTTTCGGTAACAGTGATAAAAGTGATGATATGAATGCAGAAAAGAAAAGCGTAAGTAAGGAGATAGGTGGGACACGAGATTTTATAGTGGTTCGGCTAACGTTGCCTACTCCACTCTTCTTCCACAACTGATGGAAGGGATGCACTATCACTCTTAGTACAATTACACAAAGACTTCCTTGATCACTAAGCCGGACAGCCTTCGTAGGTTTTTCAACTCCTCGAGTTTACTCCGCCTCTATCAACTTCTTCTCCTGAGTTGCGGTTGGTAGAAAGTGATTTCTTGAATTCTCCAACGATGAAGTCTTGGCTCTGAGATATGATTGCTTCAAACAAATGGCAAGACTTCATTTGAGGTGTAAGAATATGATTAATAATCTTCTTCAAGTAACTTAGCACCTCAATACTGGTTCACAAAAGCTTTTAGTAAATCGTGAGCGTTTCAAGAGCTTTTGCAAGTAAGTCGAGTGAGAATGAACCAGCACCTTCTTAGTTGATGAAGGTGGGTTTATATAGGTGAAGAAAATTCATCCGTTGGAGGGAGATGAAATTTTCGAACCTTTTAACCATTGGACAAGGACCGGGGAGCTTCATGCATTAAATGCTCCATTAATGAGGTTGTACCATGTAGCCGTTGAGGGTATGGAAAGCATTAGGTTTTGTCCTTTATCTTCAGAGGATGGTACATCTTCATTTAATGCTTCTTGAAAAGTGTGTCCCTTAAGATGAGGTCCTTATTGTCCTAGGATGTTGTCAAATCAGGCAGGTAGAACATTATTCTCGTTGTTGAAGAGAAGTAATGTTTGATAAAGATTGTCTTTAACAAAAAAAACTGTCTTTTCGTGCTAGTTGACAACTCCTACTTAACTCTCGTTGTAGATCTTCATGTCTCGTGTCTTCTTTCGCCCTGGAGACCCTAACGTCTAGTCATAACTTATTTTCGTGTGTTTGTCTAGCTTAACACGAATTACAGAGGAGTTATGGCAACTCTCGTCTAGGACGAAAGCAGCAAATGAAAAAGCTAATAGTTAGGGGTCTACTTTTCTACATTACATTGGTATCATCAAAATCCTAATACAATGTTCCTAACAATTTCCCCCCTTTTGATGATGCCAAAACCTATACTCTTCTTATAAGGCTGATAAAAGTTCCATAAGGATTTTTCTATTATAAAAACAGCCATACTTGAGAGTTTACAAGTCTTTTTCTAGATTGAAGCGTTAACAAGAAAGACAAAGACAAATAACTCAGACAAGTGACACGAGATGTGTGACAATGAGAGTTTCATAAATATAAAGATGTGATCATTACAAAAACTTTATGAAGAAAAACAGAACGAAAGATAACTTACATTTCTAAGAGCTTTGATTTCTGTTGTTCATTTTCCTTGGATTTTTGGTCATCCCTTTCCTTTTGTCGTTTTAACATCCTGTTGAAGTCTATTTTCTCATTGATTTTTGCTCTAAAGACTTTAATAGGATTAGACCTGACAAGCTCTTCATGTTCTCCTTTGATATTCAGGCCAGTGTAATTGTTATAAGCTTCCCGAATGTTGCTTCCTTCAACAATTCCAGACTTCCACCACGAGATCAGTTCAAACGAATTCATGCCTTCTTGGTAGCTCTTTCCTGACTCTTTATGCACTTTAAAAGCTGCATTGTGATTAACATTTTGTGGGGAGTCTTTGGTTACACTAGAAAGGTCTTCAATGAGATTTCTGATCCTTTCTCTTTCCCTTGCTTCATCTTCTCTTCTTTTGATTTCTTCATCATGCTTCTTCCACAGTTCTCTGGTTTCTCTTTTGATTCTCTCGTTTTGAGTGCTCATGTGATTTTGTCTTGTATAGTTGTCCTTTGTTTTCAACAAAATAGGATTATTGCAACCCTCAAAACGTTTGCCACTGCCTTCTTCATATGGAACAAAGTCCACAAAGTTTCCTATGCCATCCATGGTTACTTTGTTGTCTCTCATAAGTCTCTGCCTTAGATTCATCTGTTCTCTCTTTGGCAGACCTGTGAAGATGTACTTGGCTTCAGAACCAAAGGATTGTCGTGGCTTGATTGGTTTAGATTGGTATCGACCATGATATCTTTGCTTCGAGGAATGGTGACCACGAGACCTAGAAGGTGGATGAGATGAATTCGTGTTCCTTCGGCCGGAGTCTCTTGGTGTCCGAGAGGGAGAGTGTCTTGCTTCTGGAGTTTGATCTTTCGTGTTGTCTCTCGGCTGATCATCATCCTTATCTTTGTCGTCATTTCTCTTTTCCCCCTTTTTGGCATCATCAGCACAAGAAGTAGGAGGGATAGAGGAAACCTTATTTACCACATTCAAGATATCCTGAGCATATCCGAGAATTTGAAGAGCATATTCTCCCAGTTGGTATGAATTGTCTTGATATGTGTCAATCTTTGTACAAGCCAAATCAATACGTTATTTGAGACCAAAATGAGAATGTTTGATCTCGTGTTATTGCCGTGCAACTTTGTTCAGAGCAGTTTCAAGATCATGAAGCTTCTTTGTCATTCTCTCAAGGATCTTGTGATCTGTTTGGCTTTGTTGCTGCGGTTGAGTCTGTTCTTGAGGTGGAGGTTGAGGTACAGATTGTGCAGCTATCAACGAATCAACCTTCTTGCACAAATCATCTAAAACTTTCGTGTCCTTTTCCCGTAGAGCCAGATATTGCATGTGGATGGTTTCGGCTGAATGGACAGTTTCCCTCATAAGGTTCATGATGGTTCGTGGGGACTCAGCAACAGATTCATCTTCAATGTTTGTTGGCGTTGTGTCCATATGCTCATCTTGAGGTGGTGCTTCCCTTTTTCCACCACTTGTTGAGCTAAGATGAATTGGTGAGGCTTCCAGTTTGCCCTCACGCACTTTTGCTTTCTCGAGCATGATCGGAGTTTCGTCCATGGGTTGGATATGTGGAACGATGGCACGAGACAGATCTTCCGGATGGTTAGTTGAAACCTCTTCCGAGTCACCACTGTCAGAGGGTAGCTTTCTTAAGGGAGATCTTTGAGCATAGGTGTCATAGTCAGGACCGATCAAGATTGTATGACTGTCTTCGGGGTCGTCTTCTTGAGCACCTTCATTGCCCAACTGATCATCATTATCATCATTCTCATCATCAGCGTCGTCAACATCATCATCATTATCATCTTCATCTTCATCTTCATTACTCTCGTCTTCTTCAATTTCTCGTCCAAGCTCATCTTTCGTGCCACTGACATTGCAATTCGGATAATTTTGGTGTTCCTTCTCTAATGTGGTCTTGATCTTTGATAGCAACATGGCATATCGAAGTTGCTTCATTTCTTCTTCAAAGACTGGATCCAAGGGTGGCTTGTTGAGTTCGATGCAGATTGGAGCTTTATCCTTCCCGAGAGTGCGATTTGTCATCTTGTAAGAGAAGACTCGATTGATTTCTTCAATTCGAAGAGCTTTGGAAACATCATCAGTGTCAATCCAATCAAGTGCAAAGATTTCTTCATCCTGCATTGCTTCAAAAGTTTCAAGAAACGTCCTTAGGGGAGCAGTGCGCCACTGTTGCCACTGCAGGACTCGACTGTAATCCCTTTCAATGGATTCTCTAAGTAACTGATCTTGTGAAGGTTGAGGGACTTTTACTTCTGGAGCTGGAACTGATGGTTTCGGGATGTCCGAAGGTTGTACTTGCACAACTGCTGTCCCGTCTACCAGCACAGGTTCTTGTGTCAGAATTACCTGCTCTGTATTGGTAGGTTCTTGTGGCAGACAAGGCAAAGCGATCAAAGCATCAGTCGCCTCTATCGTCTTTTCTGGTGACCCAGGTTCTTGTGGAAGACTTAAGTGACTGGCCTCCATATCTACATTAACAGGTTCTTGTGTCATCTCACGAAGGAGTTGATCTGCTAAAGTAGGTTCTTGTGGATGGTGGTCTTGAAGAGAACCGAGATCAGTTTCGGGTTTTTGAACATCAGAAATTCTTTCTGGTAGAGTGACTTTCGGCTGAGCTTCCCCCTGAGAGAGAGCTTTTTTCGTGACTTCTTCCCCCTGTGGAGCTGCTTCTCTCGTGTCAACTTCCTTCGGTGTAAGACTTTTCGCCTGGGAAGACTTCGTTTTGACAGGAGATCGAAAGTGACTCTTTTTGCCAAGTCTTGTGAGAATCAGATTGTCTTCGTCTTCGGATGAATCTTTGACAATGATTGTTTCTGGTAGAGGAGAAGGTGAAGTAGGATCTTTTGCCTCTTGTGGAGATTTCGGAGGAACTGGAACAGATGGAGTCGCTTCTGTCTTCTTTTCCTTACTCCGAGTGGAGTGTTTTTCTCGCTTTTGTCGTTTAGGCTTGGGTTGATCGTCCTCCGAAACTTTAGGAGTTCTTGATTTCCTGTTGGTTTTCACTTGCTCAATAGGAATACCCAACTCTAATGCCTTCTGTTTGTCGTACCCTGATGGTTTTTGTTTCATGTGACAGGCTTTCTGACCAGGCCGAATTCCTGGACGCAAAATAACTCCTTTCGTTGCAAGAAGATGGCTTATAACAAAGCCATACCCCAACTTCTTTGCGATGTCTCATGGACTCTTCCGATGAAAGGTGATGGTGTGAGCAATATTGTTGAATATGATCTTTGACCAATCGACTTTAAATCCATTCAAGAAAGCATGCAACATTTTCAACTTCTCCTTCGTCACATCATCAGTGCCCGAGGTCTTGTGATCGACAAGTTTATTGAAGATATCAACAGTGAACTCATAATCTAGTTTGAACCATTTCTTCTTCAACGGCCAAGTGATTTCTGCCTTGGAGGGGGCGTGGTTGTTCTTGATAGATTCGTAGAAGTCCTCTGGGTCGAGATGATAATAAATAATATCAGATTTGTAAGTCTCATCTCTCTGTGGAAACCCGTATGTTGATCGAACGTCCTCCGAGGTAAAGACCACATGATGATTATTGACTCTGGAAGTAATGGTCAGATAATCAGAGGATATTGATGCATTCATATAGAATTGAGTTACATCAACTGGGTGCCATATAGTATAAAGATGTGTGATGAAGCCATATAATCCTGTTTCTGTGAGGAGATGTATGATGTTTTCTCCAAATCTTCTGTCTAGGATATACTCAAGGAAACCATGCGTGTCCCACATACTGCCGCCGACGATGAAAGGTACTCTGGATTCAATGAACCTTAGATCTTCTGTTGGAAAGCTTGGGATTTCCAGAGTGGAAGGTGTTTCTGGTTCTTTATCAGTTGGTGGTGTTTGTGGATGTTCCGCCATTGCTGACGATTTGAGAGAGACAGAGGATTGTGAGGAATAAAAGAGAGGATGTGTAAAAGGTAATGCTTGAGGAGAAGAAGGTTTAAGTAGGGTTTTAGCAATCACTGGGTAACCGGTTATGGGTAGCCCATTTACCAATGGATTACTTTGAATTTCAAAAGAACTACCGGTTCTTCTTCTCCAAAAAGGTAACTGATCAACATGGGAGAGTGATAAGATCGTGTGCAGATCAAAAACGATCATTCCATCATTAAATGAAGAGAGAGAAAAGCACTTGAGTGCTTATGGGTGCATTAAATACACGTCTCAATCCGTGTCAGACAGAGTGGGATAGTGGACCATTTTTCTCGGCCACATGATCCTCATTATGATTCATCTAAACGGTTTGGATTGGAAGTTAATAAAGAAACGTCTTAGACACGATTCCAAACCCGAAAATAGATAATCTTATCATATCATGAGATCTGTGAGACAAATAAAGTCAAACAGATCCTTCTTACAACATCAAGAGTACATTACCCGAGAGATTTATTACACAGAACGTACATAACATAAACGAATACAATCTCTCGTGTATTAGCAGGAAGGCAAGCTTTTACTCAACATTGCCCTTCTTCTTTTGTGCATGCTCAAGGTACTCTCTCTTTCGGATTTCATGAGCAAAAACTTCAGCAATGAGAGTTTCATGATCAACTTCCAGTGTTTCTCTAGAAAGACCTCTTCTCTCCATGTCATCTAGCTCAGCCAGAACTTTGGCTTTAGCATATGCATACAGTGCACGGTACTTCTCTTCATGTTTCAGAAGGGTGTGAGTTGAACAAGAGAGTAGAACTCTGAGATTTCTGGTTCCTTCCCAGATGGTGAACTTTTCTCAATTGAGTTTCCAAGATCATGTTGAGACATTTTTTCGGGCTCAGATAAGCTCTCAGATGTAAGGGCTATTTCTTTCCCTTTATCCATGAGTTTGAAGAAAGAAAGAAGTGAGTTTATAGAGGATTGAGAGGGTTCTTTAAATAGAGAGTAGATCCTCTCAAAAGATGTGCCCGAATGACTTGACCTGACCAAGGCACGCCTTAGGGAACATATTCTTTTCCAAGAAAGTTGTCCTTGATTCAAGATTTTAGACAGATGATGAATAAGACACATAAAGTTTCGTTCAAAAGGAAACCAGAGCCAACAAGATTTCATTATTCATAGAACCGAGAGAGGAAAGTACATAAGATAAGATACAACAGATAAAAAGATCAATTTTTCTTCCTCTCGTTTTTCTTGACTCCAGACGACTCAGATTTCCCCTTCTTCAGATTTCCCAACATCTGCTTGTACCACTTCCCGGTTCTTGGGTAGTTGGAACCAGATGAGGATTCAGGTTCTTCCTCCTTATCATATTTCTCCTCTAAATTCTCTTGAGCCAGAAAAGCCATGTAATCTCGATCAACCCACTTGCTGGGATCATCTGGAATGGCCTGAGCAGGGTCTTTCCTCACTTTCAGATTTTTCAACAATGAAGCCAGCTATCTCATCATATTGAAGAGATGAGTCAGAGTCAGAGAGAAGGTCCACAGGAGCTTGTGGACTGTTACCAGGGTAAAGATCACCCTGTTCTTCCCTGATACGCCTTGCAACCTCTCTTATTTTGTGAGAGTCACCTCTAGTGAAAGGTTTCTTTTGAGCCATGGTGAAGAAAATAAGGATGAATATAATGTGAAGAATTCACCTCCTTTTATAGCAAGAGATCCACATAGCTCATGTGTCTGTTACACATTAATTTCAACGTCACAATTAATGCTCATAAATGTAGTCAAGGAGTTATCAATTCCAAGCAAGACTTTGACTGTTAACATGTTTCTTTATGACACTCCAACTTTAATGAACTTAAAAATCATATAACGCATGATAATTTATGGTCCCTTTTTTACCAGATTACGTGTGAGCGAGGAGATTTCCTGTTACTTTGGACAAGAAACAAACAAAGTTAAACATAGTCAAGAGGTACACTCATTCCAAGTACGAAAGGATAGCATTTTTATTAGGTCACAAAGGATAGAGAGGAGGATTCCAGATCACGAAAGTACAACATACAATAACTTAGAGAAAACGATAAGGCACGTGAAGTTCCAGATGAGTCATCTCTTCGGTCACATCAGTCAGATTTGCCTTCTTTGCATATTCATCCAACTCCTCAAGTGAGAGAGTTGGTTCGGGTGACTAAGTTGAGGACCGAGAGTGAACCATAGTGAAACCTTCATAAGATTGATTACTAGGTTTAGGAACTTCATATAGTGTTTGCTTATTAGAGCTTTGCATCATCAGAATTCTCTCTTTAGCAAGCCGTGTGGCTTGTTCCATGCAGTATGCCTTATTAGCCCTGGACTCATTGACCAATTTGTCACGAGTTTCCTTCTCTTTTGGTGCTGTGTTAGGCATGGAGTATGTTACAATGACCCTTTCCCCATCTTCTTCCAGCCTAAGAATGGTGGCGTTTGGTAACTTGCTTGCTTCTCGTAAGTGATGCTTTAGGCGTGTAGCTCTTTTCTCAGCCTCATCGATCTTTCCTTTCCCTTTGTCCATTCCTGTAAACTTTTTCTTTTTCTAAGGACTTGTGAATGAGTAAATCTCATGAAATAGGAAAGTAATTTATAGGCAGAAGATATCGTGCGAATCTTAACAAAATCTTTTAGATACTGACATCATATTTAAAAAAAAACAACGAAAGATAGAGTCATTAGAAGATCATAAACATGATAACATCACAATTCGTCACTGTGGCCTAACAAAGTTATTCAGGCTTTCCTTTTCTTGCTGCTTGCGGTGGACTTGAGAGGCGATGCTATCTTGGTAGGAGTGCTTAAGGGTGAGTAGTCAAAACTATCACTTAATTCCAGCACACTGTCTTCCTTGACATACCCTATAGGGTTGCCAACTGAGTGGAAAGATTCTCTTGACTCATTATCGGTTGTGTCACGAAGAAGGTTTTGTATGAGTTGAGCGCGTTCAAGAAACTGATTAACATCTTGCTCAGTCACTAGTGGCTCACTAAGAATTTCACTCTTTCCTTCTTGTGCCTCCGTAATGGTTCTTTCGCTTCCCGTACTCATACCTGCGCATGCAAAGACAAACACTAGAATTTTTGTTAGATATGAAATTTTATCCTCATAATGTATCTCATTTATAAAGATCCTTGCGTGTGAGAATGGATCAAATCTTTTGATTTTCGAGAGTAAGAATCTTTGCAGATTTGATTCTCTTGGCTTTATGTCATTTCAATCATTCCAAGTTCATGCCTTAGAGAGGAGAAACGTGCTTCACTCAAGGGTTTCGTGAGTATATCTGCAAGTTGATCATCAGTATTAACATACTCAAGAGATATGCCTTTCTTCTCGACATGATCACGAATGAAGTGATACTTAATATCAATATGCTTAGTCCGAGAGTGTAGCACAGGATTATGCTTAATGGCGATTGCACTCGTGTTATCGCATTTTATGCTCACTTCTCGAGCATTTATGCCATAGTCTCTCAATTGATGTCTCATCCACAAGATTTGAGCACAACAGCTTCCGGCTGCTATGTATTCGGCTTCAGCCGTACTTGTAGCAATAGAGTGTTGTTTCTTGCTAAACCAAGACACAATACGTCCTCCTAGGAACTGGCAGGTTCCTGAGGTACTTTTTCGATCAATTCAACACCCTGCGAAATCAACATCTGAATATCCAACTAGATCAAATGATCCTTCTTTCGGATACTAGAGACCGACACTTTGCGTTCCCTTAAGATATCTTAATATCTTTTTAGTTGCACTTAGGTGACTTTCTTTCGGCTTGGCTTGAAAGTGTGCACATACACCAACATCACACGAAATGTCAGGTCTGCTTGCTGTTAGGTATAAAAGCGAACCAATAATGCCTCGAAAGTTTGTCTGATCAACATCCTTTCCTTCATTATCAACATCCATTCTGAGGGATGTGCTCATTGGAATTTTGACCGAACTTTTTCTATCATTGCCAAATTTTTGGATTAAATCCTGGGTATATTTGGCTTGATTTATGAATATTCCGTCTGGGCATTGTTTAACTTGTAAACCCAGAAAGTAGTTTAGTTCACCCATCATGCTCATCTCAAATTTGCCTTTCATAAGGTTGGAGAATTTTTCACACAAAATTGGATTCGTGCTACCAAAGGTGATGTCATCAACATAGATTTGAACTAGTAGAATATGATCATTATCTTTTATGCGAAAGAGTGTTTTATCAACCACTCCTTTCGTGAAACCGCAGTTGATGAGAAAGTATGAGAGAGTATCATACCAGGCTCGTGGAGCTTGCTTTAAGCCATAAAGAGCCTTTTTGAGATGATAGACCTTTTCAAGCTCATTATTGATTGCAAAACCAGGTGGTTATTCAACGTAAACCTCTTCTTCAAGAAGTCCATTTAAGAAGGCACTCTTGACGTCCATTTGATAGACTTTGAAGTTCTTATAGGCTGCAAAAGCTAGAAATTTGCGAATAGCTTCCAATCTGGCTACAGGGGCGAAGGTTTCATCAAAATCAATGCCTTCTTCTTGGCAATATCCCTTAGCAACAAGACGAGCTTTGTTCCTAACAATGAGCCCATCTTCACTCATTTTGTTTCTAAACACCCATTTAGTTCCAATGACATTCTGATGAGATGGTCTCGGAACAAGTTCCCATACTTCATTTCGTTCAAATTGATGGAGCTCTTCTTGCATGGCTATTACCCAGTCAGGGTCTTTTAGGGCTTCTTCTATGGTTTTAGGTTCCATTTGTGATAGGAAGCATGCCATCATACTTTCGTGCAAGGAGGCTCTTGTTCTCACACATTCTTGGACATTTCCAATAACCTGATCTGATGGATGATCTTTCAACCATCAAAGGTCTGGTTCAAAAGCATCTTGTTGATTTTGAGCATCCATTTCGGGAATATATGGTAGATCAATGTATATCATTGGTTCAGATGTTGTGGTGCTTGTAGGATCATTCTGTTGAATCACTACCTTTTCTTGGGACAGAGGTTCGGGTTCTGAAACCTTTAGCTGATATTTCGTGTAGGACTAAAGAATGTCTTCTTCGTCTGAGATATCTTCGTTTACAAGTTGCTGAGAATTTTGACTTGACTTGATTGATGTTTTACATCCAGATGGATTCTTCTCAGATAGTTCATCAAATTTGACATGAATGGATTCCTCTATTACCATTGTTCGTTTGTTTAGAACTCTGAACGCTTTGCTTGCTGAGGAGTATCCCATGAATAGTCCTTCGTCAGCTCTTTTGTCAAAAGCTCTTAGATGATTCTTTCCGTTGTTATGTATGAAGCACCTGCAACCAAAGACATGAAAATAACCGATACTAGGAGTTTTACCTTTCCATAGCTCATACGGTGTCTTGTTGTGAGATTTGTTGATCAAGGATCTATTTTGCGTATAGCATGCCGTGTTTATGGCTTCGGCCCAAAATCTCTTAGGTAGTCCTGAGTGAGAGATCATCGTTCGTGCAGCTTCTTTCAAGGTTATGTTCCTTCTTTCGGCTACTCCATTTTGCTGAGGAGTTCGTGCAGCCGAGAGTTGATGGAAAATTCCATTTTGTGCACAGAATTCCTTTATGACTTTGTTGACAAATTCCGTTCCTTGATTTGATCTTATTCGAATTATTTTGACCTCCTTTTCCGTTTGAAGTTGTCTCAAAAGATTTGGAAGAGCTGTTTCTGTTTCATTCTTCTTCAAGAAAAGTACCCATGTATATCTTGTGTAGTCATCTACTATAACAAGAGTATACTTTCTTCCACTCAAACTTGCTGGATCTACTGGTCCGAAGAGATCCATATGTAGAAGACTTAGAGAACGAGAATTTGCATCTACATATTTTGATTTAAACGATGACTTGAATTGCTTCCCTTTTTGACAAGCCTCACATATTTTATCTTTTGTATAAGATACTTCGGGTAGCCCTCTTACGAGGTTTCTTTTGGCAAGCTTGTTTATCGTCTTCAAGTTCAGATGACTTAGTTTGTTGTGCCATTCTTGATTGAGATCTGCATTACTTTTAGCTACAAGGCAAACATTAGCATTAGAATAATTTAAAGATAGTACATACATATTCTTTTTTCGTTGACCCGTTAAAGCTGTCTTGCTATCCTTCGTGTTCACGATTTTACATTCGTCTTTGAAGAATTCTACTTTGTATCCTTTGTCACAAAATTGACTTGTGCTTATGAGATTGAACTTCAGTCCTTCAACATAAGAGACATCTTGTATTGTTATTCCCTTCTTGATGATGTCCCCTTTTCCACGAGTTTTGCCGCTATTTTTTCCTCCAAAGATAACTTTGGGTCCATCTATTTCCTTAAAGTTTCTCAACATTGTTTTATCACCAGTCATATGTCTTGAGCATCCACTATCAATATACCATATGACCTGTTTTTCCTGCATCAAAGATTATGTGTTCTTAGGTACCCATTTAGTTTCGGGTCCTTGGGGGTTAGCAGTCAACTTTGGAACCCACATCAACCTAGAGTATCCACGACTCATCCTCGGTCCTCTATATCCATTAGATGTACGATAATCATAATGGATGCTGGCAAAGACTTTAGCATTATATTTCTTACGTTGATCTTCCTGAGGAAGATTTTCATAATGCTTGAGATGATTGGTTTGTTTACGCAGATGAACCTTTTCAAATACTGCTCTAGGGAGAGGTTCTGGGTAATCAAACCAATCTTTTTCTGATGGCCCAGTCCATCCATTGCCATACCCAGATCTTTTGAAGGATCTTTCGGGTTGTCTGATTCGTCCATTTCTTGAGATTCCTTGTGCAGGATTCTTTCGTGTGAATTTCGGACGATATTGCCTCTGGTTAACATTCGTCTTTTTATTGGATTGAGTGTTCCAGTTAGGCTGACCCTTTTTATGGTGTAGATTCTGTCTATTGCCATTTGGTCCATTCCTTTTGACATAGATTTGTCTAGGATTGCCATTACCAGATTTCTTCTTTCTATATTCCACAATTCGTTGTACAGCCGTACCTTTCGATTGGCTTGTTGATTGTGGTGTTTCGACATTGTTAACTACCATCATAGGCTCAGACACCTGGGTGGGTCCTTGAACAAATGCTGCCTCGAAGCTTTCGTGTGAGTATGCATTCGTGGATTTGTTCAATTCGACTTGTGAAGAGGAGCTGGGGTTAAAACCAATTCCTGTTCTTTCCCCGGGCAGTCTGGATTCATTCATCATTCTATCCATTAGGTTGGATGAGTTATTGAATTTATCCAAGACTTCAAGCAGTTCTTGCTCTCTCTTCTCTTTTGTTGTGTATTGCTCCTTTAGAAGGAGAACATCTTTCTCAAGCTGTTCCTTAGCAATGACCAGCACATTGTTCTCAATACGAACTTGCTTTAGTTCATTGTAGCTAAGCATGAGCCGAGAGTTCTCCTCCTTGAGTTTGGAGTAAGTGCTATTTATCACATTGAACCTCCTCATCATTTCAGTGACAGATTCATTGGAAGTAAGACTTCCCACAGAACTTGACTCAGCTGAATAACAAAAGGATGAATGAGAGTTTACCTCGTCTTCATCTGCCATGAGGCACAGTTCGTCTGACTCTTGACTGAATAAGCACAACAGTCCTTTCTCCTCATCAGTGTTTTCATCCTCTGAGCTGGAGCTTGAGGAATCACTTTCGGTTGCGACTGCGTCAGAAGTTTCGTTTACTACCATTGCCTTCCTTCTTCCTTCCTTTCTGAAGTTTGATGACTCAGACTTGTCGCTCCTTTTATATCTTTCTCCAGTCTCTTTTGAGGGACTTGTGGTAGCATTGTCATCTTGATATTTGCTTACTATGGGATGATGACAGTTCGCCTTGAAGTGTCATGGCTTTCGGCAATTATAGCACAATAGCTGAGAGTCCATAGTTTCGATTTTTGAGGTTTGAGGAAAGTTCTCGTGCTTCTTTCGGTGGCCTGATCGTTGTGGATCTTGAAAGTTGTTATTTCTCATGAACCTTTTCATTTTCCTGACAAATAGTGCATATTGTTCATCAGATAAAAAATCACAAGAGTTAGATTTCGACCTGTTGGAGGTTGATGCTGATTGATTTGCCACGAGAGCAATGTTTCTTGTTTCTGAATCTTCGGCATCTTTTGGTTCATGTTCGAACTCATAGGCTTTGAGATCACTGAAAATTTTGGCCGTGCTTGTTGTTTTCATATCTCGACTATCCCTCATTGCGATAACCTTCATTTCCCATGATTTTGGTAGTCCACGAAGGATCTTCAGATTCATTTCCTTTTCAGTGAGTTCTTTTCCAAGGTCTGATAAATCGCCCATCAGTCTGGTGAATCTGAGTTCCATATCCATGATTGATTCATTTGACAGCATTTTGAAATCTTCAAATTTCTTCATAGCCATTGTCAGCTTGTTGTCCTTTTCTTGCTCATCTCCTTCTCCCAAACTCATCAGGACATTCCATACTTCCATGGCATTTTTACACTTTCGGACTCTAGGAAACAAGGAATCATCCAGAGAGTTGTAAAGTATATTTCTTGCTATATTGTCCAGATTTGCTCTTGTTCTCTCGTCCGTGGAGTACTGGTCTTTCGGCTTTGGTATCATCTGATCAGCTCCTGCTCCTTGTGCGGCTGCTTGTGCATTCGCCATCATGACAATGATTGGTCCAGTTGTTATGACATCCCACATTTCATCATGAATAGAGCATAGGAGAGCCTGCATTCTCAACTTCCAGTCATCAAATTTAGCAAGACTAAATGCAAGTTGCTTAGAGCGATGAGCATGTTCCTTTTCCATTTTTGAGTAAAAAGCGTGCAAAGAAAATATGCAAGATTTTCAAGAGATTTTTGAAAAGGGATCTACCAGGCAGTAAATGCAAAGCCTTTACCGATCAAGGTGTTGGCTCTGATACCACTTATTGGTCCCGATAGAATGTAATGAGAGTCTAGAGGGGGGGGGGGGTGAATAGACTCTTTTCGTGAAAAGCCCTAAACGTCACCTTTCGGTGTTTTGGCACAGCGGATAAGATAGATTCGTTTTAAATATTTTGCACGAGTTTGCGTAATTAGAGAAACTTTCGGTAACGGTGATAAAAGTGATGATATGAATGCAGAAAAGAAAAGTGTAAGTAAGGAGATAGGTGGGACACGAGATTTTATAGTGGTTCGGCTAACGTTGCCTACTCCACTCTTCTTCCACAACTGATGGAAGGGATGCACTATCACTCTTAGTACAATTACACAAAGACTTCCTTGATCACTAAGCCGGACAGCCTTCGTAGGTTTTTCAACTCCTCGAGTTTACTTCGCCTCTATCAACTTCTTCTCCTGAGTTGAGGTTGATAGAAAGTGATTTCTTGAATTCTCCAACGATGAAGTCTTGGCTCTGAGATATGATTGCTTCAAACAAATGGCAAGACTTCCTTTGAGGTGTAAGAATATGATTAATAATCTTCTTCAAGTAACTTAGCACCTCAATACTGGTTCACAAAAGCTTTTAGTAAATCGTGAGCGTTTCAAGAGCTTTTGCAAGTAAGTAAGTCGAGTGAGAATGAACCAGCACCTTCTTAATTGATGAAGGTGGGTTTATATAGGTGAAGAAAATTCATCCGTTGGAGGGAGATGAAATTTTCGAACCTTTTAACCATTGGACAAGGACCGGGGAGCTTCATGCATTAAATGCTCCATTAATGAGGTTGTACCATGTAGCCGTTGAGGGTATGGAAAGCATTAGGTTTTGTCCTTTATCTTCAGAGGATGGTACATCTTCATTTAATGCTTCTTGAAAAGTGTGTCCCTTAAGATGAGGTCCTTATTGTCCTAGGATGTTGTCAAATCAGACAGGTAGAACATTCTTCTCGTTGTTGAAGAGAAATAATGTTTGATAAAGATTGTCTTTAACAAAAAAAACTGTCTTTTCGTGCTAGTTGACAACTCCTACTTAACTCTCGTTGTAGATCTTCATGTCTCGTGTCTTCTTTCGCCCTGGAGACCCTAACGTCTAGTCATAACTTATTTTCGTGTGTTTGTCTAGCTTAACACGAATTACAGAGGAGTTATGGCAACTCTCGTCTAGGACGAAAGCAGCAAATGAAAAAGCTAATAGTTAGGGGTCTACTTTTCTACATTACATTGGTATCATCAAAATCCTAATACAATGTTCCTAACAAAATATATATATATATATATATATATATATATATATATATATATATATATATATATATGATCAATGTTAAAATTATTGCAAACTTAAATGTCTGCAATATTTATGAAACTAAAACAACAATTTTTTACTTTATTTTTCAATAACTCTTAATCGTTTATATAGGGAGGTTTCATGTGAGAACATGATCCTAAATACAAATTAAAAACTAATATAATTCATCTATTTGGGTAGATTAACTGTTGATGATTGGTGCAAAATAAAGAGAAAAGGAGCATGCCAGTTTTATAAATATTGCACTTGAAAGTTTTCAATAATTATAAAATAGAAATCATGTTTTTTATTTTTTTTTAATTTTTTTTTACTAAAATCTTTAACCATTTATAAATCAATATGCAACTGTGATCAATCCTCACTTTTTACATAAGGACATTGTTCTTATTTGAAGTATTATTTTAAGAAGTTGTGATAGCTAATTGAAAATAATATTGAATGCTAATTTTAAGGTTATGACTTCAAATCTTTGCATATGCAAAACAAGAAAGTTTAGAAAAAAACAAAAGGAGATAAAATCGTAGAGTAGCGGCCTAGCTTCCCTAAGGCCCCCCACCTTACATAAGGACATTGTTCTTATTTGAAGTATTATTTTAAAAAGTTGTGATAGCTAATTGAAAATAATATTGAATGCTAATTTTAAGGTTATGACTTCAAATCTTTGCATATGCAAAACAAGAAAGTTTAGAAAAAAAAACAAAAGGAGATAAAATCGTAGAGTAGCGGCCTTCCCTAAGCCCCCCCCCCCCCCCCCCACCTGACAGAGCATTTGGGATGATGTAAATCATGACAACTCAACTGAACGAGAACCCCCCTCACTTTGAGAAGTTGCTCTCACACTGCCGCTGGTGAGACTCGATCCCTAGTCATTCTTCCAAAATTTCACCTCTATGACCAGTTGAACTGCCCATGCGGGTAAGTAGCGGCCTTTCATGTATTGGGCATTGGTCATTGGAAGAGCGCACAGCCCGCTCGCTCTCAGGACCAAGTCTAAGTTCTGGCACAACTTAACTGCTCAACTAATTCTAAATAGTTTTATAAATTTTGCTTTGCTAGCGGGTGCAAAATTAAAAATCTACCAAGAACAAAAATAAAAAAATACGGTGTATAATTTAACATTGTTGTAGACATTAATGTACAAACATTTGACATGGTCTATAGGTCCCATATATAAAATGGACAACCTTATGCATATCATTGCTAGGAAATGTCTTGATTTTTATTTATCCAAAGTGAATAAAAATCGATGAATGATTGTTCATTCATTTATGGAGTATATATAGAATAATGACTTGAAAAAGCTGACCGTAAAAATATATTGATTTTCGTTTATCCAAGAGTAAATAAAAATGGACCGTAAAAATATATTGATTTTCGTTTATCCAAGAGTAAATAAAAATGGAAGAATTGAATGATTTTCCTCCACCTATGCTGTTGTTTTGCTCAAGTTTTGTCAGGTTTTTTCTTGATGGCGTATATAGAATCGAAGAGATGATACAAGTGCACATTTTTTTGGGAGCCCTACGTAGATAAAATTAAAATAAAAAAGAAAAAGGAACTAACCAACTATGTTCGTTGGTGTACATTTTGTGCACTAGCAACACATAGTAAAGATGTAAACAATAATAATAATCATGATCATTTTTTCTTTTCCTTTTTTTCTTCCTTTCTCCTTTTCTCTCTTTTTGACAAGCAAAGAAGTTGGACAAGAAACTTGACTGTAGTGCCCATTAACCTATATCTACTATCTACTATCTACTATACTAATAAGAGCCCAAGAGAGTTAGGCCTATAATGGGTAGAAAAAATGACGGTCAAATTTGTTAATCAAATGAATGGCTCAGATTGATTTTTTTAATCAAATAAATGACTCAGATTGATTAGATTTTAATTTTTCTTTGAGATTTACTAATTTATCCTTAATTTTATAATTTTCCGTTAAATATTATATTTTCCTTTAATTTCTGTTAGTTAACCGTTAACTTACACATTGATTTAAATAAAAAAGGTCTTAGGTTCAAACTTCATCTCAATCAAAGTTGGCATAATTAGTACTCTATTTTAATTTTATTAAATTAAATAATAATTTAGTAGCTACAACAAAAAAATAATACATATGCATTTCTTTAATTTAGAATTATGTGTCTACAATGTTTTTATTCAAAAAAAATTATTCATTATCAGTAAATTAAATAAGAGAAATAATTTTATTAGTTATATTTTCTTTATTTTTTTTCCAATGTAAAAATTCTTTACATTCAAATTGATCAATTGATTATATTCACTACATTGTCTTTACAATGTCTTTATTCAAAAAAATTTATTCATTATCAATAAATTAATTAAAAATAATAATTTCATTAGTTATATTGTCTTTATTTTTTCTCCAATGTAAAAAAAAAATATTATTTACATTCAAATTGATCAATTGATTATATTCACTACATTGTCTATTATTTTTTTTGTGCAGTGTTTTTTTTATTAAATATCAAAGTTATAATACAAAATAATGCTATATATTTATTTACTAAGTATTTTATTAATATCATGAAAAAAATTAAAAACTATAATTAAGCCCATCATATTAACTACTTGAGAGATTTGTTGACAAAGAGAGTATTCAAATCACACAACAAATTGAAATGGAAAACTACCTCGTAATGTCCTTGTTTGGCAATCAGCAGTTAGCGGACTATATTAGCGGATTTGACCAGAAAATTATATCAACCGTTGGTAAAAATATATTTGAAAAGAGTAACAGTTTAGATTAGCATGTCACATGACCTAATAATAATAATAATAATAATAATAATAATAATAATAATAATAATAATAAACATTGGGTATTATCCCAATCGCGCAATGCGCGTAAAAAAAAAAAAACTAGTAATAAATAGAAGCATTATATTACCGATGGGCACAATTAATTACTCGATTCTGCATAAAAAAAAAAAAAAAAATTAAGAAACATTGTCAGCGGTCCATCTAACCCAGATTATTCTAAAGGAAGGATGACATAATTGTTTATCATATCATTTATATAGACTAGTGTAAGTATAGTGTGAGTGGATGAAATGTAGTTATATAAGATTGGGATTTATGGCGGGATTGATCATTCAATTATAAGAGTTCTAGGCACTAAGGTAGACAATTAACAAGAAGTTAAGCATAAACGGTGTGAAATGGTGATCTAACAATATTGTTACACTGATATTTGAATCACTTGATTTGGACATTTCTACGTTGCGATATGGTTATACCAATAAATTGCATGGAAGAGAAAACAGAGCAGAATTTTTTCACGCAAGCCTTGATCTTTAAACCAAATTTCATATTTCTTCATTCCTTTTGTTCCTTAGGAACCCAAGTCATGTCAATGTACTTACAAAACACTCTTTTCACCTTCTTAACCTATCACATGACTCCTAAAACACACCTTTCTTTGTGTAAATATGATTTTAAAACACATCCAATTATGCTCCAATTTACATGCATGATCTTACAATCAATGCATCCAAATCACCTATATTACAGAAATGTATAAAATAAGCACTTATCAATTCAAGTGTTCCTTTTTATTCAATGGTGTGCCGCTTCGTGAACCACCATCCACCGGAGCACTATCATGTGAATTTAGAACTTTCATGAAAATATCATTTCCATCGTTACCACCATATTTTCCACTATTGTTCACTTGAGCGTTAGTGGAATCCATATCGACTAATCTGTTTTAAGCTTGTTGAGATATTTTTTCACAATATTTGAAAAAAAAATAACAAAAACAATAAATGGTTAATACAAGGAATATGAGTCACACTCTCTTTAAAACTAATTCGCTTCTTCCTGTGGGCGGTAGGAGCTGACATTAAAGCGTTAACTTCTCAAGATACAATTGATTACAACAATATATTTGAGCACTCAAATATATTGCTTTAAGTGAACGCGAAAAAAGGGAACACTCTTTAGTTTGGGAGTAGTGATAAAAAAAATAAAAATGGGAGAGTTTAGATAGTAGAATGTGAGTAAAAATAGTGTTTTTCTAGCTTAGCAAAAAAATTTTGCCCAACACCATTATTTTTATATCTAGGAGAAGTGGAATTCATTAGCATTTAAAAGTTATATTTAGAATTCAAATATGGAACTCCTAAATTTGGCAAATTAATAACATTTCGACGTGCATAGGGCGGGTGCACATGAGTCGAAGCTTATTGGGCTAATTTTGGGTTTGATTTGCACAACCTCTCTGTGATAAGGAAGCCTCTTTGTTATACAATTCAAACTCTAAAAATGTTTAATTGTATATATAGTAGTGCAAAACTCACATTGTGGGAGATAATGTAATATCCGTTCATAGCTACTTTTTCAGCCTATTAAAGCACAAAGAGAGACTCGAGCTCACAATCTCCCATATGAGAGTCCAATCCGAATGTCATCTGTACACAAATGCTACTTAAAAAGTCTTTCAACTTTACTTTTTGAGATCTATAATCCACTTTGATCTAACACAAATTAAAAGAGAACCCCATTAAAAATTCTAACTTTAAATGAGAATTTAATTAATTTTTTCAACAATGGAATGGCAAACATGTGCATGGGCGATTTCGCCTTATTCACTAAGATGATAAAATCATCATATAACTATCAATATAGTTAAGGCTAAAAAAATAATGGATGTTTCTCTACGATCAATATAACCTAGCTACAATTTCCTTTAATTTATAGAAAAATATAATAGATAAAATATTAATGGTGAAAATGTTACTTCTGACAATTATTTATAGAATGTATGTCAATCCGTCTTGTAAATTTATAAACACTTTTATTTATAATACTAGTAATAGAATTCAGACTTATAGCAATTATGAATTATTTGTGTTCAAGTCTTAATTCTATTAATAACATTAACTTAAAATTATAATTGTAATCATAATATTTGTAAATGGTGACTATTCTTTTCCGCTTTGTTCTAATTTTTGCATATGCAGAGAAAAATAAATAAAATACTTATTTTGCCATTATTTTTAATAGTAAAAATGCTAATTTAACAAAGAGGAAAAAATTGTCACTTTTAAAATAACTGAAGGGACTAATGTAGATACATGAATAATTTAAAAGAAAAAATATTATAAACATAAAATTCTGTGGGAAAAGTACCATTTTCTCTAAAATTACACTAACGCATTTTTCTTTTAAAATTTTCATTAGAACCTTAATATGATTGGCTCTTATTTAATTTAGTACATATATATGATCATTTGATAACATGTCTTCCCTTGAAAAAATTTGTGATA